>NW_027669143.1:302500-362500 GCF_964194185.1 Rhinolophus hipposideros | reverse complement strand
CACCCCTTGCCCTATGCCTACCCCAGCGCTACGCCTACCGCTCTCACTAGCCCTAGCTTGGGCCCTAGACCAACGCCCATGGCTCCCTCTAGTCCGAGGCCTAGAACTTGCCCGTCGCTGACCAGTACACCTTGCCCTTGTTAGGATTAGGGTTAGGATTAGGGTTAGTGTTAGGTTTGGTGTTAGGGTTAGGGTTAGGCTTAGGGTTGGTGTTAGGTTTAGGGTTAGGGACAGGGTTAGGGTTAGGGTTAGGGTTTGTGTTAGGGTTAGGGTTAGGGTTAGGGTTAGCATTAGGGTTAGGGTTGTTGTTAGGGTTAGGGTTAGGGTTAGGGTTAGGGTTCGTGTTAGGTATAGGGTTAGGGTTAGGGTTAGGGTTAGGGTTGGTGTTAGGGTTAGGGTTAGGGTTAGGGTTAGGGTTAGGATTAGGGTTAGGGTTGGTGTTAGGGTTAGGGTTAGGGTTAGGGTTAGGGTTAGGGTTAGGGTTAGTGTTAGGGTTAGGGTTAGGGTTAGGGTTAGGGTTGGTGTTAGGTATAGGGTTAGGTTTAGGGTTAGGGTTAGGGTTAGGGTTGGTGTTAGGGTTAGGGTTAGGGTTAGGGTTAGTGTTAGGGTTAGGGTTAGGGTTAGGGTTAGGGTTAGGGTTAGGATTAGGGTTAGGGTTGGTGTTAGGGTTAGCGTTAGGGTTAGAGTTAGGGTTGGTGTTAGGGTTAGGGTTAGGGTTAGGGTTAGTGTTAGGGTTAGGGTTAGGGTTAGGGTTAGGGTTAGGATTAGGGTTAGGGTTAGTGTTAGGGTTAGGGTTAGGGTTAGGGTTTGGGTTGGTGTTAGGTATAGTGTTAGGGTTAGTGTTAGGGTTAGGGTTAGGGTTGGTGTTAGGGTTAGGGTTAGGGTTAGGGTTAGGGTTGGTGTTAGGGTTATGGTTAGGGTTAGGATTAGGGTTAGGTTTGGTGTTAGGGTTAGCGTTAGGGTTAGAGTTAGGGTTAGTGTTAGGGTTAGGGTTAGGGTTAGGGTTAGGGTTAGGGTTAGGGTTGGTGTTAGGGTTAGGGTTAGGGTTAGGGTTGATGTTAGGGTTAGGGTGGGGTTACCCCGAGCACTACCCCTCGCCCTAGGCCTACGCCTGGCAGTACCTCTGGTCCTACCCCTACCCCTGGCCCTACAGCTCCCCCTACCCATAGGCCCACCCCCATCCCTACCCCTAGCCACAGCTCACACTCCTGGCCCTAGGCCTACTCCAAGGTTTACCTCGACACCCACCCCTTGCCCTATGAATACCCCAGCGCTACGCCTACCGCTCCCACTAGCCCTAGCTCGGTCTTTAGATCAACGCCCATGGCTCCCTCTAGTCCGAGGCCTAGAACTTGCCCGTCGCTGACAAGTACACATTGCCCTTGTTAGGGTTAGTGTTAGGGTTAGGGTTAGGGTTTAGGGTTAGGGTTAGGGTTAGGTTTAGGGTTTAGGGTTAGGGTGAGGATTAGGGTTAGGGTTGGTGTTAGGGTTAGCGTTGGTGTTAGGGTTAGGGTTAGGATTAGGGTTAGGGTTGGTGTTAGGGTTAGGGTTGGTGTTAGGGTTAGGGTTAGGGTTAGGGTTAGGGTTGGTTTTAGGTATAGGGTTAGGGTTAGGGTTAGGGTTAGGGTTAGGGTTGGTGTTAAGGTTAGGGTTAGGGTTAGGGTTAGGGTTGGTGTTAGGTATAGGGTTAGGGTTAGCATTAGGGTTAGGGTTAGGGTTGGTGTTAGGGTAGGGTTAGGGTTAGGTTTAGTGATAGGGTTAGGGTTAGTGTTAGGTTATCCCGGGCACTACCCCTCTCCCTAGGCCTACGCCTAGCACTACCTCTGGTCCCACACCTACCCCTGTCCCTACAGCTCCCCCTACCCATAGGCCCACCCCCATCCCTACCCCTAGCCACAGCTCCCACTCCTGGTCCTAGGCGTACTCCGAGGTTTACCCCGACACCCACCCCTTGCCCTTTGCCTACCCCAGCGCTACGCCTACCGCTCCCACTAGCCCTACCTCGGGCCCTAGACCAACGCCCAGTGCTCACTCTAGGTCGAAGCCTAGCACTTGCCCGTCGCCAAACAGTACACCTTGCCCTACCGATAGCCAGAGCACTAACCCGTGTCCTACGAAATCACCCTGGATCCACCATTAGCCACACCCTAAACCAGCCCTACATCCGTTCGGAGTCCTAGGACTACCCGGAGCCCTCTTGTGACAGTTACCCCTAGCCCTCGGCCATCCCCTACCACTACCACTAGTCCTAAACCTAACATGAGCCCTAACCCTAACACTGCCCGTGGGCCTCTGCCAACCACTAGCCCTTCACCTAACCCTACCCCGAGCACTACCCCTCACCCTAGGCTTACGCTTAGCAGTACCTCTGGTCCTACCCCTACCCCTGGTTCTACAGCTCCCCCTTCTTATAGGCCCACCCCCATCCCTACCCCTAACCACAGCTCACACTCCTGGCCCTAGGCCTACTCCGAGGTTTACCTTGACACCCACCCCTTGCCCTATACCTACCCCAGCGCTACGCCTACCGCTCTCACTAGCCCTAGCTCGGGCCCTAGACCAACGCCCATGGCTCCCTCTAGTCCGAGACCTAGAACTTGCACGTCGCTGACCAGTACACCTTGCCCTTGTTAGGATTAGGGTTAGGATTAGGGTTAGGGTTAGGTTTGGTGTTAGGGTTAGGGTTAGGGTTAGGGTTGGTGTTAGGTTTAGGGTTAGGGTCAGGGTTAGGGTTAGCGTTAGGGTTTGTGTTAGGGTTAGGGTTAGGGTTAGGGTTAGGGTTAGCATTAGGGTTAGGGTTGGTGTTAGGGTTAGGGTTAGGGTTAGGGTTAGGGTTAGGGTTAGGGTTAGGGTTGGTGTTAGGTATAGGGTTAGGGTTAGGGTTAGGGTTAGGGTTAGGGTTGGTGTTAGGGTTAGGGTTAGGGTTAGGGTTAGGATTAGGGTTAGGGTTGGTGTTAGGGTTAGCGTTAGGGTTAGAGTTAGTGTTGGTGTTAGGGTTAGGGTTAGGGTTAGGGTTAGGGTTAGGGTTAGGGTTGGTGTTAGGGTTAGGGTTAGGTTAACCTGAGCACTACCCCTCGCCCTAGGCCTACGCCTAGCACTACTTCTGGTCCTACCCCTACCCCTCTCACTACAGCTCCCCCTACCCATAGGCCCACCCCCATCCCTACCCCTAGATACAGCTCCCACTCCTGGTCCTAAGCCTACTCCGAGGTTTACCCCGACACCCACCCCTTGCCCTTTGCCTACCCCAGCGCTACGCCTACCGCTCCCACTTGCCCTACCTCGGGCCCTAGACCAACGCCCAGTGCTCACTCTAGTCGGAAGCCTAGCACTTGCCCGTCGCCAACCAGTACACCTTGCCCTACCGATAGCCAGAGCACTAACCCGTGTCCTACGAAATCACCCTGGACCCACCATTAGCCACACCCTAATCCAGCCCTACATTTGTTCGGAGTCCTAGGACTACCCGGAGCCCTCCCGTGACAGTTACCCCTAGCCCTCGCCCATCCCCTACCACTACCACTAGTCCTAGGCCTAACATGAGCCCTAACCCTAACACTGCCCGTGGGCCTCTGCCAACCACTAGCCCTTCACCTAACCTTACCCCGAGCACTACCCCTCGCCCTAGGCTAACGCCTAGCACTACCTCTGGTCCTACCGCTTTCCCTGGCCCTACAGCTCCCCCTACTTATAGGCCCACCCCCATCCCTACCCCTAGCCACAGCTCCAACTCCTGGCACTAGGCCTACTCAGAGGTTTACCCCGACACACACCCCTTGCCCTATGCCTACCCCAGCGCTATGCCTACCGCTCCCACTAGCACAGGCTCGGGCCCTAGACCAACGCCCATGGCTCCCTCTAGTCCGAGGCCTAGACTTGCCCGTCGCTGACCAGTACACCTTGCCCTTGTTAGGGTTAGGGTTAGGGTTAGGGTTAGGGTTAGGTTTGGTGTTAGGTTTCGGGTTAGGGTTACGTTTAGGGTTAGGTTTAGGGTTTAGGGTTAGGGTTAGGGTTAGGGTTGGTGTTAGGGTTAGGGTTTGTGTTAGGGTTAGGGTTGGTGTTAGGTTTAGGGTTAGGGTTAGGGTTAGGGTTAGGGTTAGGGTTGGTGTTAGGGTTAGGGTTAGTGTTAGGATTAGGGGTAGGTTTACGGTTAGGTTACCCCGAGCACTACCCCTCGCCCTAGGCCTACGCCTAGCACTACCTTTGGTCCTACTTCTACCCCTGGCCCTACAGCTCCCCCTACCCATAGGCCCACCGCCATCCCTATCCCTAGCCACAGCTCCCACTCCTGGTCCTAGGCCTACTTTGTGGTTTACCCCGACACCCACCCCTTGTCCTTTGCCTACCCCAGCGCTATGCCTACCGCTCCCTCTAGCCCTACCTCGGGCCCTAGACCAACGCCCAGTGCTCACTCTAGTCCGAAGCCTAGCACTTGCCCGTCGCCGACCAGTACACCTTGCCTACCGATAGCCAGAGCACTAACCCGTGTCCTACGAAATCAACCTGGACGCACCATTAGCCACACCCTAATCATGACCCACATCCGTTCGGAGTCCTAGGACTACCCGGAGCCCTCTTGTGACAGTTACCCCTAGCCCTCGGCCATCCCCTACCACTACCACTAGTCCTAAACCTAACATGAGCCCTAACCCTAACACTGCCCGTGGGCCTCTGCCAACCACTAGCCCTTCACCTAACCCTACCCCGAGCACTACCCCTCACCCTAGGCTTACGCTTAGCAGTACCTCTGGTCCTACCCCTACCCCTGGTTCTACAGCTCCCCCTTCTTATAGGCCCACCCCCATCCCTACCCCTAACCACAGCTCACACTCCTGGCCCTAGGCCTACTCCGAGGTTTACCTTGACACCCACCCCTTGCCCTATACCTACCCCAGCGCTACGCCTACCGCTCTCACTAGCCCTAGCTCGGGCCCTAGACCAACGCCCATGGCTCCCTCTAGTCCGAGACCTAGAACTTGCCCGTCGCTGACCAGTACACCTTGCCCTTGTTAGGATTAGGGTTAGGATTAGGGTTAGGGTTAGGTTTGGTGTTAGGGTTAGGGTTAGGGTTAGGGTTGGTGTTAGGTTTAGGGTTAGGGTCAGGGTTAGGGTTAGCGTTAGGGTTTGTGTTAGGGTTAGGGTTAGGGTTAGGGTTAGGGTTAGCATTAGGGTTAGGGTTGGTGTTAGGGTTAGGGTTAGGGTTAGGGTTAGGGTTAGGGTTAGGGTTAGGGTTAGGGTTAGGGTTGGTGTTAGGTATAGGGTTAGGGTTAGGGTTAGGGTTAGGGTTAGGGTTGGTGTTAGGGTTAGGGTTAGGGTTAGGGTTAGGATTAGGGTTAGGGTTGGTGTTAGGGTTAGCGTTAGGGTTAGAGTTAGTGTTGGTGTTAGGGTTAGGGTTAGGGTTAGGGTTAGGGTTAGGGTTAGGGTTGGTGTTAGGGTTAGGGTTAGGTTAACCTGAGCACTACCCCTCGCCCTAGGCCTACGCCTAGCACTACTTCTGGTCCTACCCCTACCCCTCTCACTACAGCTCCCCCTACCCATAGGCCCACCCCCATCCCTACCCCTAGATACAGCTCCCACTCCTGGTCCTAAGCCTACTCCGAGGTTTACCCCGACACCCACCCCTTGCCCTTTGCCTACCCCAGCGCTACGCCTACCGCTCCCACTTGCCCTACCTCGGGCCCTAGACCAACGCCCAGTGCTCACTCTAGTCGGAAGCCTAGCACTTGCCCGTCGCCAACCAGTACACCTTGCCCTACCGATAGCCAGAGCACTAACCCGTGTCCTACGAAATCACCCTGGACCCACCATTAGCCACACCCTAATCCAGCCCTACATTTGTTCGGAGTCCTAGGACTACCCGGAGCCCTCCCGTGACAGTTACCCCTAGCCCTCGCCCATCCCCTACCACTACCACTAGTCCTAGGCCTAACATGAGCCCTAACCCTAACACTGCCCGTGGGCCTCTGCCAACCACTAGCCCTTCACCTAACCTTACCCCGAGCACTACCCCTCGCCCTAGGCTAACGCCTAGCACTACCTCTGGTCCTACCGCTTTCCCTGGCCCTACAGCTCCCCCTACTTATAGGCCCACCCCCATCCCTACCCCTAGCCACAGCTCCAACTCCTGGCACTAGGCCTACTCAGAGGTTTACCCCGACACACACCCCTTGCCCTATGCCTACCCCAGCGCTATGCCTACCGCTCCCACTAGCACAGGCTCGGGCCCTAGACCAACGCCCATGGCTCCCTCTAGTCCGAGGCCTAGACTTGCCCGTCGCTGACCAGTACACCTTGCCCTTGTTAGGGTTAGGGTTAGGGTTAGGGTTAGGGTTAGGTTTGGTGTTAGGTTTCGGGTTAGGGTTACGTTTAGGGTTAGGTTTAGGGTTTAGGGTTAGGGTTAGGGTTAGGGTTGGTGTTAGGGTTAGGGTTTGTGTTAGGGTTAGGGTTGGTGTTAGGTTTAGGGTTAGGGTTAGGGTTAGGGTTAGGGTTGGTGTTAGGGTTAGGGTTAGTGTTAGGATTAGGGGTAGGTTTACGGTTAGGTTACCCCGAGCACTACCCCTCGCCCTAGGCCTACGCCTAGCACTACCTTTGGTCCTACTTCTACCCCTGGCCCTACAGCTCCCCCTACCCATAGGCCCACCGCCATCCCTATCCCTAGCCACAGCTCCCACTCCTGGTCCTAGGCCTACTTTGTGGTTTACCCTGACACCCACCCCTTGCCCTTTGCCTACCCCAGCGCTATGCCTACCGCTCCCTCTAGCCCTACCTCGGGCCCTAGACCAACGCCCAGTGCTCACTCTAGTCCGAAGCCTAGCACTTGCCCGTCGCCGACCAGTACACCTTGCCTACCGATAGCCAGAGCACTAACCCGTGTCCTACGAAATCAACCTGGACGCACCATTAGCCACACCCTAATCATGACCCACATCCGTTCGGAGTCCTAGGACTACCCGGAGCCCTCCCGTGACACCTACCCCTAGCCCTCGGCCATCCTTTACTACTACCACTAGTCCTAGGACTAACATGAGCCCTAACCGTAACACTGCCCGTGGGCCTCTGCCAACCACTAGCCCTTCACCTAACTCTACCCCGAGCACTACCCCTCGCCCTAGGCCTACGCCTAGCACTACCTCTGGTCCTACCCCTACCCCTGGCACTACAGCTCCCCCACCCATAGGCCCACCCCCATCCCTACCCCTAGCCACAACTTCAACTCCTGGCCCAAAGACTACTCCGAGGTTTACCCCGACACCCACCCTTTGCCCTATGCCTAACCCAGTGCTACGCCTAACGCTTCCACTAGCCCTAGCTCGGGCCCTAGACCAACTCCCAGTGCTCCCTCTAGTCCGAGGCCTACCACTTTCCCGACGCCGACCAGTACACCTGGCCCTACCTTTAGCCATAGCACTAACCCGTGTCCTACGAAATCACCCTGGAACCACCTTTACCACACCCTAATACAGCCCTACACCTGTTCCGAGTTCTAGGACTACCCAGAGCCATTTCGTGACACCTACCCCTAGTCCTCGGCCAACCCCTACCACTACCACTAGTCCGAGGCTTAACATGAGCCTTAACCCTAACGCTGCCCGTGGGCCTCTGCCAAACACTAGCCCTTCAACTAACCCTACCCCGAGCACTACCCCTCGCCCTAGGCCTACGCCTAGCACTACCTCTGGTCCTACCCCTACCCGTGGCCCTACAGCTCCCCGTGCTTATAGGCCCACCCCCATCCCTACCCCTAGCCACAGCTCCCACTTCTGGCCCTAGGCCTACTCTGAGGTTTAACTCGACACCCACCCCTTGCCCTAAGCCTACTTCAGCGCTACTCCTACCGCTCCCACTAGCTCTAGCTCGGGCCCTAGACCAACGCCCAAGGCTCCCTCTAGTCCGAGGCCTACAACTTGCCTGTCGCTGACCAGTACACTTTGCTCTTGTTAGGGTTAGAATTAGGGTTAGGGTTAGGGTTAGGGTTTGGATTAGGGATTAGGGTTAGGGTTAGGGTTTAGAGTTGGTGTTAGGGTTAGGGTTAGGGTTAGGATTAGGTTTGGTGTTAGGTTTAGGGTTAGGGTTAGGGTTAGGGTTAGGGTTGGTGTTAGGGTTAGGGTTATGGTTAAGGTTAGGGTTAGGATTAGGGTTAGGGTTGGTGTTAGGTTTAGGGTTAGGATTAGGGTTAGGGTTGGTGTTAGGGTTAGGGTTGGTGTTAGGGTTAGGGTTAGGATTAGGGTTAGGGTTGGTGTTAGGGTTAGGGTTAGGGATTAGGGTTAGGGTTAGGGTTAGGCCACCCCGAGCACTACCCCTCGCCCTAGGCCTACGCCTGGCACTACCTCTGGTCCTACCACTACCCCTGTCCCTACAGCTCCCCCTACCCATAGGCCCAACCCCATCCCTACCCCTAGCCACAGCTCCCACTCCTGGTCCTAGGCCTACTCCGAGGTTTACCCCGACACCCACCCCTTGCCCTTTGCCTACCTCAGCGCTACGCCTACCGCTCCCACTAGCCCTACCTCGGGCCCTAGACCAACGCCCAGTGCTCACTCTAGTCTGAAGCCTAGCACTTGCTTGTCGCCAACCGGTACACCTTGCCCTACCGATAGCCAGAGCACTAACCCGTGTCCTACGAAATCACCCTGGACCCACCATTAGCCACACCCTAAACCAGCCCTACATTCGTTCGGAGTCCTAGGACTACCCGGAGTCCTCCCTGACAGTTACCCCTAGCCCTCGCCCATCCCCTACCACTACCACTAGTCCTAGGCCTAACATGAGCCTTAACCTAACACTGCCCGTGGGCCTTTGCCAACCACTAGCCCTTCAACTAACCCTACCCCGAGCACTACCCCTCGCCCTAGTCCTACGCCTAGCACTACCTCTGGTCCTACCCCTACCTGTGGCCCTACAGCTCCCCGTGCTTATAGGCCCACCCCCATCCCTACCCCTAGCCACAGCTCCCACTCCTGGCCCTAGGCCTACTCCGAGGTTTAACTCGACACCCACCCCTTGCCCTATGCCTACTTCAGCGCTACGCCTACCGCTCCCACTAGCTGTAGCTTGGGCCCTAGACCAACGCCCATGGCTCCCTCTAGTCCGAGGCCTAGACTTGCCCGTCGCTGACCAGTACACTTTGCTCTTGTTAGGGTTAGAATTAGGGTTAGGGTTAGGGTTAGGGTTAGGATTAGGGTTTAGGGTTAGGGTTAGTGTTTAGAGTTGGTGTTAGGGTTAGGGTTAGGGTTAGGGTTAGGTTTGGTGTTAGGTTTAGGGTTAGGGTTAGGGTTAGGGTTAGGGTTAGGGTTGGTGTTAGGGTTAGGGTTAGGGTTAAGGTTAGGGTTAGGATTAGGGTTAGGGTTGGTGTTAGGTTTAGGGTTAGGATTAGGGTTAGGGTTGGTGTTAGGGTTAGGGTTGGTGTTAGGGTTAGGGTTAGGATTAGGGTTAGGGTTGGTGTTAGGGTTAGGGTTAGGGTTAGGGTTAGGGTTAGGTCACCCCGAGCACTACCCCTCGCCCTAGGCGTACGCCTGGCACTACCTCTGGTCCTACCCCTACCCCTGGCCCTGCAGCTACCCCTACCCATAGGCCCACCCCCATCCCTACCCTTAGACATAGCTCCCACTCCTGGTCCTAGGCCTACTCCGAGGTTTACCCC
Source organism: Rhinolophus hipposideros (assembly GCF_964194185.1). Lineage (NCBI taxonomy): Eukaryota > Metazoa > Chordata > Mammalia > Chiroptera > Rhinolophidae > Rhinolophus > Rhinolophus hipposideros. The sequence continues at coordinate 352,860 of NW_027669143.1, read as the reverse complement.
GACACCCACCCCTTGCCCTTTGCCTACACCAGCGCTACGCCTACCGCTCCCACTAGCCCTACCTCGGGCCCTAGACCAACGCCCAGTGCTCACTCTAGTCCGAAGCCTAGCACTTGCCTGTCACCGACCAATACACCCTGCCCTACCGAAAGCCAGATCACTAACCCTTGTCCTACGAAATCACCCTGGACCCACCATTAGCCACACCCTAATCATGCCTCACATCCGTTCGTAGTCCTAGAACTACCCGGAGCCCTCCCGTGACACCTACCCCTAGCCCTCGGCCAACCACTACCACTACCACTAGTCCTAGGCTTAACATGAGCCCTAACCCTAACACTGCCCGTGGGCCTCTGCCAACCACTAGCCCTTCAACTAACCCTACCCCGAGCACTATCCCTCGCCCTAGGCCTACGCCTAGCACTACCTCTGGTCCTACCCCTACCCCTGGCCCTACAGCTCCCCCTACCCCTGGGCCAACCCCCATCCCTACCCCTAGCCAAAAGTCCAACTTCTGGCCCAAAGCCTACTCCGAAGTTTACCCCGACACCCACCCTTTGCCCTATGCGTATCCCAGCGCTATGCCTACCGCTTCCACTAGCCCTAGCTCGGGCCCTAGACCAACGCCCAGTGCTCTCTCTCATCAGAGGCCTACCACTTGCCCGAGGCCGACCAGTACACCTTGCCCTACCGTTAGCCAGAGCAGTAACCCGTGTCCTACGAAATCACCCTGGACCCACCCTTACCACACCCTAATACAGCCCTACACCTGTTCCGAGTCCTAGGACTACCCGGAGCCATTTCGTGACACCTACCCCTAGTCCTCGGCCAACCCCTACCACTACCACTAGTCCTAGGCTTAACATGAGCCCTAACACTAACACTGCCCGTGGGCCTCTGCCAAACACTAGCTTTTCAACTAAATCTATCCCGAGCACTACCCCTCACCCTAGGCTAACGCCTAGCACTACCTCTGGTCCTACCGCTTCCCCTGGCCCTACAGCTCCCCCTACTTAGAGGCCCACCCCCATCCCTACCCCTAGCCACAGCTCCAACTCCTGGCACTAGGCCTACTCAGAGGTTTACCCCGACACACACCCCTTGCCCTATGCCTACCCCAGCGCTATGCCTACCGCTCCCACTAGCACAGGCTCGGGCCCTAGACCAACGCCCATGGCTCCCTCTAGTCCGAGGCCTAGACTTGCCCGTCGCTGACCAGTACACCTTGCCCTTGTTAGGGTTAGGGTTAGGGTTAGGGTTAGGGTTGGTGTTAGGTTTAGGGTTAGGGTTAGGGTTAGGGTTAGGTTTAGGGTTTAGGGTTAGGGTTAGGGTTAGGGTTGGTGTTAGGGTTAGGGTTTGGGTTAGGGTTAGGGTTGGTGTTAGGTTTAGGGTTAGGGTTAGGGTTAGGGTTAGGGTTGGTGTTAGGGTTAGGGTTAGTGTTAGGATTAGGGGTAGGTTTACGGTTAGGTTTCCCCGAGCTCTACCCCTCGCCCTAGGCCTACGCCTAGCACTACCTCTGGTCCTACCCCTACCCCTGGCCCTACAGCTCCCCCACCCATAGGCCCACCCCCATCCCTACCCCTAGCCACAACTCCAACTCCTGGCCCAAAGCCTACTCCGAGGTTTACCCCGACACCCACCCTTTGCTTTATGCCTACCCCAGTGCTACGCCTAACGCTCCCACTAGCCCTAGCTCGGGCCCTAGACCAACGCCCAGTGCTCCCTCTAGTCCGAGGCCTACCACTTTCCCGAGGCCGACCAGTACACCTTGCCCTACCGTTAGCCAGAGCAGTAACCCGTGTCCTACGAAATCAACCTGGACGCACCATTAGCCACACCCTAATCATGACCCACATCCGTTCGGCGTCCTAGGACTACCCGGAGCCCTCCCGTGACACCTACCCCTAGCCCTCGGCCATCCTTTACTACTACCACTAGTCCTAGGCCTAACATGAGCCCTGACCGTAACACTGCCCGTGGGCCTCTGCCAACCACTAGCCCTTCACCTAACTCTACCCCGAGCACTACCCCTCGCCCTAGGCCTACGCCTAGCACTACCTCTGGTCCTACCCCTACCCCTGGCCCTACAGCTCCCCCACCCATAGGCCCACCCCCATCCCTACCCCTAGCCACAACTCCAACTCCTGGCCCAAAGCCTACTCCGAGGTTTACCCCGACACCCACCCTTTGCTTTATGCCTACCCCAGTGCTACGCCTAACGCTCCCACTAGCCCTAGCTCGGGCCCTAGACCAACGCCCAGTGCTCCCTCTAGTCCGAGGCCTACCACTTTCCCGACGCCGACCAGTACACCTGGCCCTACCTTTAGCCATAGCACTAACCCGTGTCCTACGAAATCACCCTGGACTCACCATTACCACACCCTAATACAGCCCTACACCTGTTCCGACTCCTAGGACTACCCGGAGCTTTTTCGTGACACCTACCCCTAGTCCTCGGCCAACCCCTACCACTACCACTAGTCCTAGGCTTAACATGAGCCCTAACCCTAACGCTGCCCGTGGGCCTCTGCCAAACACTAGCCCTTCAACTAACCCTACCCCGAGCACTACCCCTCGCCCTAGGCCTACGCCTAGCACTACCTCTGGTCCTACCCCTACCCGTGGCCCTACAGCTCCTCGTGCTTATAGGCCCACCCCTATCCCTACCCCTAGCCACAGCTCCCACTCCTGGCTCTAGGTCTACTCCGAGGTTTAACTCGACACCCACCCCTTGCCCTATGCCTACTTCAGCGCTACGCCTACCGCTCCCACTAGCTCTAGCTCGGGCCCTAGACCAACGCCCATGGCTCCCTCTAGTCCGAGGCCTAGAACTTGCCCGTCGCTGACCAGTACACTTTGCTCTTGTTAGGGTTAGAATTAGGGTTTAGGGTTAGGGTTAGTGTTTAGAGTTGGTGTTAGGGTTAGGGTTAGGGTTAGGGTTAGGTTTGGTGTTAGGTTTAGGGTTAGGGTTAGGGTTAGGTTTAGGGTTGGTGTTAGGGTTAGGGTTAGGGTTAAGGTTAGGGTTAGGATTAGGGTTAGAGTTGGTGTTAGGTTTAGTGTTAGGATTAGGGTTAGGGTTGGTGTTAGGGTTAGGGTTGATGTTAGGGTTAGGGTTAGGATTAGGGTTAGGGTTGGTGTTAGGGTTAGGGTTAGGGTTAGGGTTAGGGTTGGTGTTAGGTATAGGGTTAGGTTTAGGGTTAGGGTTAGGGTTAGGGTTGGTGTTAGGGTTAGGGTTAGGGTTAGGGTTAGTGTTAGGGTTAGGGTTAGGGTTAGGGTTAGTGTTAGGGTTAGGGTTAGGGTTAGGGTTAGGGTTGGTGTTAGGTATAGGGTTAGGTTTAGGGTTAGGGTTAGGGTTAGGGTTGGTGTTAGGGTTAGGGTTAGGGTTAGGGTTAGTGTTAGGGTTAGGGTTAGGGTTAGGGTTAGGGTTAGGGTTAGGATTAGGGTTAGGGTTGGTGTTAGGGTTAGCGTTAGGGTTAGAGTTAGGGTTGGTGTTAGGGTTAGGGTTAGGGTTAGGGTTAGTGTTAGGGTTAGGGTTAGGGTTAGGGTTAGGGTTAGGATTAGGGTTAGGGTTAGTGTTAGGGTTAGGGTTAGGGTTAGGGTTTGGGTTGGTGTTAGGTATAGTGTTAGGGTTAGTGTTAGGGTTAGGGTTAGGGTTGGTGTTAGGGTTAGGGTTAGGGTTAGGGTTAGGGTTGGTGTTAGGGTTATGGTTAGGGTTAGGATTAGGGTTAGGTTTGGTGTTAGGGTTAGCGTTAGGGTTAGAGTTAGGGTTAGTGTTAGGGTTAGGGTTAGGGTTAGGGTTAGGGTTAGGGTTAGGGTTGGTGTTAGGGTTAGGGTTAGGGTTGATGTTAGGGTTAGGGTGGGGTTACCCCGAGCACTACCCCTCGCCCTAGGCCTACGCCTGGCAGTACCTCTGGTCCTACCCCTACCCCTGGCCCTACAGCTCCCCCTACCCATAGGCCCACCCCCATCCCTACCCCTAGCCACAGCTCACACTCCTGGCCCTAGGCCTACTCCAAGGTTTACCTCGACACCCACCCCTTGCCCTATGCATACCCCAGCGCTACGCCTACCGCTCCCACTAGCCCTAGCTCGGTCTTTAGATCAACGCCCATGGCTCCCTCTAGTCCGAGGCCTAGAACTTGCCCGTCGCTGACAAGTACACATTGCCCTTGTTAGGGTTAGTGTTAGGGTTAGGGTTAGGGTTTAGGGTTAGGGTTAGGGTTAGGTTTAGGGTTCAGGGTTAGGGTGAGGATTAGGGTTAGGGTTGGTGTTAGGGTTAGCGTTGGTGTTAGGGTTAGGGTTAGGATTAGGGTTAGGGTTGGTGTTAGGGTTAGGGTTGGTGTTAGGGTTAGGGTTAGGGTTAGGGTTAGGGTTGGTTTTAGGTATAGGGTTAGGGTTAGGGTTAGGGTTAGGGTTAGGGTTGGTGTTAGGGTTAGGGTTAGGGTTAGGGTTAGGGTTGGTGTTAGGTATAGGGTTAGGGTTAGCATTAGGGTTAGGGTTAGGGTTGGTGTTAGGGTAGGGTTAGGGTTAGGTTTAGTGATAGGGTTAGGGTTAGTGTTAGGTTATCCCGAGCACTACCCCTCTCCCTAGGCCTACGCCTAGCACTACCTCTGGTCCCATACCTACCCCTGTCCCTACAGCTCCCCCTACCCATAGGCCCACCCCCATCCCTACCCCTAGCCACAGCTCCCACTCCTGGTCCTAGGCGTACTCCGAGGTTTACCCCGACACCCACCCCTTGCCCTTTGCCTACCCCAGCGCTACGCCTACCGCTCCCACTAGCCCTACCTCGGGCCCTAGACCAACGCCCAGTGCTCACTCTAGTCCGAAGCCTAGCACTTGCCCGTCGCCAAACAGTACACCTTGCCCTACCGATAGCCAGAGCACTAACCCGTGTCCTACGAAATCACCCTGGATCCACCATTAGCCACACCCTAAACCAGCCCTACATCCGTTCGGAGTCCTAGGACTACCCGTAGCCCTCTTGTGACAGTTACCCCTAGCCCTCGGCCATCCCCTACCACTACCACTAGTCCTAAACCTAACATGAGCCCTAACCCTAACACTGCCCGTGGGCCTCTGCCAACCACTAGCCCTTCACCTAACCCTACCCCGAGCACTACCCCTCACCCTAGGCTTACGCTTAGCAGTACCTCTGGTCCTACCCCTACCCCTGGTTCTACAGCTCCCCCTTCTTATAGGCCCACCCCCATTCCTACCCCTAGCCACAGCTCACACTCCTGGCCCTAGGCCTACTCCGAGGTTTACCTTGACACCCACCCCTTGCCCTATACCTACCCCAGCGCTACGCCTACCGCTCTCACTAGCCCTAGCTCGGGCCCTAGACCAACGCCCATGGCTCCCTCTAGTCCGAGACCTAGAACTTGCCCGTCGCTGACCAGTACACCTTGCCCTTGTTAGGATTAGGGTTAGGATTAGGGTTAGGGTTAGGTTTGGTGTTAGGGTTAGGGTTAGGGTTAGGGTTGGTGTTAGGTTTAGGGTTAGGGTCAGGGTTAGGGTTAGCGTTATGGTTTGTGTTAGGGTTAGGGTTAGGGTTAGGGTTAGGGTTAGCATTAGGGTTAGGGTTGGTGTTAGGGTTAGGGTTAGGGTTAGGGTTAGGGTTAGGGTTAGGGTTAGGGTTAGGGTTAGGGTTGGTGTTAGGTATAGGGTTAGGGTTAGGGTTAGGGTTAGGGTTAGGGTTGTTGTTAGGGTTAGGGTTAGGGTTAGGGTTAGGATTAGGGTTAGGGTTGGTGTTAGGGTTAGCGTTAGGGTTAGAGTTAGTGTTGGTGTTAGGGTTAGGGTTAGGGTTAGGGTTAGGGTTAGGGTTAGGGTTGGTGTTAGGGTTAGGGTTAGGTTAACCTGAGCACTACCCCTCGCCCTAGGCCTACGCCTAGCACTACTTCTGGTCCTACCCCTACCCCTCTCACTACAGCTCCCCCTACCCATAGGCCCACCCCCATCCCTACTTCTAGATACAGCTCCCACTCCTGGTCCTAAGCCTACTCCGAGGTTTACCCCGACACCCACCCCTTGCCCTTTGCCTACCCCAGCGCTACGCCTACCGCTCCCACTTGCCCTACCTCGGGCCCTAGACCAACGCCCAGTGCTCACTCTAGTCCGAAGCCTAGCACTTGCCCGTCGCCAACCAGTACACCTTGCCCTACCGATAGCCAGAGCACTAACCCGTGTCCTACGAAATCACCCTGGACCCACCATTAGCCACACCCTAATCCAGCCCTACATTTGTTCGGAGTCCTAGGACTACCCGGAGCCCTCCCGTGACAGTTACCCCTAGCCCTCGCCCATCCCCTACCACTACCACTAGTCCTAGGCCTAACATGAGCCCTAACCCTAACACTGCCCGTGGGCCTCTGCCAACCACTAGCCCTTCACCTAACCTTACCCCGAGCACTACCCCTCGCCCTAGGCTAACGCCTAGCACTACCTCTGGTCCTACCGCTTTCCCTGGCCCTACAGCTCCCCCTACTTATAGGCCCACCCCCATCCCTACCCCTAGCCACAGCTCCAACTCCTGGCACTAGGCCTACTCAGAGCTTTACCCCGACACACACCCCTTGCCCTATGCCTACCCCAGCGCTATGCCTACCGCTCCCACTAGCACAGGCTCGGGCCCTAGACCAACGCCCATGGCTCCCTCTAGTCCGAGGCCTAGACTTGCCCGTCGCTGACCAGTACACCTTGCCCTTGTTAGGGTTAGGGTTAGGGTTAGGGTTAGGGTTGGTGTTAGGTTTCGGGTTAGGGTTACGTTTAGGGTTAGGTTTAGGGTTTAGGGTTAGGGTTAGGGTTAGGGTTGGTGTTAGGGTTAGGGTTTGTGTTAGGGTTAGGGTTGGTGTTAGGTTTAGGGTTAGGGTTAGGGTTAGGGTTAGGGTTGGTGTTAGGGTTAGGGTTAGCGTTAGGATTAGGGGTAGGTTTACGGTTAGGTTACCCCGAGCACTACACCTCGCCCTAGGCCTACGCCTAGCACTACCTTTGGTCCTACTTCTACCCCTGGCCCTACAGCTCCCCCTACCCATAGGCCCACCGCCATCCCTATCCCTAGCCACAGCTCCCACTCCTGGTCCTAGGCCTACTCCGTGGTTTACCCCGACACCCACCCCTTGCCCTTTGCCTACCCCAGCGCTATGCCTACCGCTCCCTCTAGCCCTACCTCGGGCCCTAGACCAACGCCCAGTGCTCACTCTAGTCCGAAGCCTAGCACTTGCCCGTCGCCGACCAGTACACCTTGCCTACCGATAGCCAGAGCACTAACCCGTGTCCTACGAAATCAACCTGGACGCACCATTAGCCACACCCTAATCATGACCCACATCCGTTCGGAGTCCTAGGACTACCCGGAGCCCTCCCGTGACACCTACCCCTAGCCCTCGGCCATCCTTTACTACTACCACTAGTCCTAGGACTAACATGAGCCCTAACCGTAACACTGCCCGTGGGCCTCTGCCAACCACTAGCCCTTCACCTAACTCTACCCCGAGCACTACCCCTCGCCCTAGGCCTACGCCTAGCACTACCTCTGGTCCTACCCCTACCCCTGGCACTACAGCTCCCCCACCCATAGGCCCACCCCCATCCCTACCCCTAGCCACAACTTCAACTCCTGGCCCAAAAACTACTCCGAGGTTTACCCCGACACCCACCCTTTGCCCTATGCCTAACCCAGTGCTACGCCTAACGCTTCCACTAGCCCTAGCTCGGGCCCTAGACCAACTCCCAGTGCTCCCTCTAGTCCGAGGCCTACCACTTTCCCGACGCCGACCAGTACACCTGGCCCTACATTTAGCCATAGCACTAACCCGTGTCCTACGAAATCACCCTGGAACCACCTTTACCACACCCTAATACAGCCCTACACCTGTTCCGAGTTCTAGGACTACCCAGAGCCATTTCGTGACACCTACCCCTAGTCCTCGGCCAACCCCTACCACTACCACTAGTCCTAGGCTTAACATGAGCCTTAACCCTAACGCTGCCCGTGGGCCTCTGCCAAACACTAGCCCTTCAACTAACCCTACCCCGAGCACTACCCCTCGCCCTAGGCCTACGCCTAGCACTACCTCTGGTCCTACCCCTACCCGTGGCCCTACAGCTCCCCGTGCTTATAGGCCCACCCCCATCCCTACCCCTAGCCACAGCTCCCACTTCTGGCCCTAGGCCTACTCTGAGGTTTAACTCGACACCCACCCCTTGCCCTAAGCCTACTTCAGCGCTACTCCTACCGCTCCCACTAGCTCTAGCTCGGGCCCTAGACCAACGCCCAAGGCTCCCTCTAGTCCGAGGCCTACAACTTGCCCGTCGCTGACCAGTACACTTTGCTCTTGTTAGGGTTAGAATTAGGGTTAGGGTTAGGGTTAGGGTTTGGATTAGGGATTAGGGTTAGGGTTAGGGTTTAGAGTTGGTGTTAGGGTTAGGGTTAGGGTTAGGATTAGGTTTGGTGTTAAGTTTAGGGTTAGGGTTAGGGTTAGGGTTAGGGTTAGGGTTGGTGTTAGGGTTAGGGTTATGGTTAAGGTTAGGGTTAGGATTAGGGTTAGGGTTGGTGTTAGGTTTAGGGTTAGGATTAGGGTTAGGGTTGGTGTTAGGGTTAGGGTTGGTGTTAGGGTTAGGGTTAGGATTAGGGTTAGGGTTGGTGTTAGGGTTAGGGTTAGGGATTAGGGTTAGGGTTAGGGTTAGGCCACCCCGAGCACTACCCCTCGCCCTAGGCCTACGCCTGGCACTACCTCTGGTCCTACCACTACCCCTGTCCCTACAGCTCCCCCTACCCATAGGCCCAACCCCATCCCTACCCCTAGCCACAGCTCCCACTCCTGGTCCTAGGCCTACTCCGAGGTTTACCCCGACACCCACCCCTTGCCCTTTGCCTACCTCAGCGCTACGCCTACCGCTCCCACTAGCCCTACCTCGGGCCCTAGACCAACGCCCAGTGCTCACTCTAGTCCGAAGCCTAGCACTTGCTTGTCGCCAACCGGTACACCTTGCCCTACCGATAGCCAGAGCACTAATCCGTGTCCTACGAAATCACCCTGGACCCACCATTAGCCACACCCTAAACCAGCCCTACATTCGTTCGGAGTCCTAGGACTACCCGGAGTCCTCCCTGACAGTTACCCCTAGCCCTCGCCCATCCCCTACCACTACCACTAGTCCTAGGCCTAACATGAGCCTTAACCTAACGCTGCCCGTGGGCCTTTGCCAACCACTAGCCCTTCAACTAACCCTACCCCGAGCACTACCCCTCGCCCTAGGCCTACGCCTAGCACTACCTCTGGTCCTACCCCTACCTGTGGCCCTACAGCTCCCCGTGCTTATAGGCCCACCCCCATCCCTACCCCTAGCCACAGCTCCCACTCCTGGCCCTAGGCCTACTCCGAGGTTTAACTCGACACCCACCCCTTGCCCTATGCCTACTTCAGCGCTACGCCTACCGCTCCCACTAGCTGTAGCTTGGGCCCTAGACCAACGCCCATGGCTCCCTCTAGTCCGAGGCCTAGACTTGCCCGTCGCTGACCAGTACACTTTGCTCTTGTTAGGGTTAGAATTAGGGTTAGGGTTAGGGTTAGGGTTAGGATTAGGGTTTAGGGTTAGGGTTAGTGTTTAGAGTTGGTGTTAGGGTTAGGGTTAGGGTTAGGGTTAGGTTTGGTGTTAGGTTTAGGGTTAGGGTTAGGGTTAGGGTTAGTGTTAGGGTTGGTGTTAGGGTTAGGGTTAGGGTTAAGGTTAGGGTTAGGATTAGGGTTAGGGTTGGTGTTAGGTTTAGGGTTAGGATTAGGGTTAGGGTTGGTGTTAGGGTTAGGGTTGGTGTTAGGGTTAGGGTTAGGATTAGGGTTAGGGTTGGTGTTAGGGTTAGGGTTAGGGTTAGGGTTAGGGTTAGGTCACCCCGAGCACTACCCCTCGCCCTAGGCGTACGCCTGGCACTACCTCTGGTCCTACCCCTACCCCTGGCCCTGCAGCTACCTCTACCCATAGGCCCACCCCCATCCCTACCCTTAGACATAGCTCCCACTCCTGGTCCTAGGCCTACTCCGAGGTTTACCCCGACACCCACCCCTTGCCCTTTGCCTACACCAGCGCTACGCCTACAGCTCCCACTAGCCCTACCTCGGGCCCTAGACCAACGCCCAGTGCTCACTCTAGTCCGAAGCCTAGCACTTGCCTGTCACCGACCAATACACCCTGCCCTACCGAAAGCCAGATCACTAACCCTTGTCCTACGAAATCACCCTGGACCCACCATTAGCCACACCCTAATCATGCCTCACATCCGTTCGGAGTCCTAGAACTATCCGGAGCCCTCCCGTGACAACTACCCCTAGCCCTCGGCCAACCACTACCACTACCACTAGTCCTAGGCTTAACATGAGCCCTAACCCTAACACTGCCCGTGGGCCTCTGCCAACCACTAGCCCTTCAACTAACCCTACCCCGAGCACTACCCCTCGCCCTAGGCCTACGCCTAGCACTACCTCTGGTCCTACCCCTACCCCTGGCCCTACAGCTCCCCCTACCCCTGGGCCAACCCCCATCCCTACCCCTAGCCAAAAGTCCAACTTCTGGCCCAAAGCCTACTCCGAAGTTTACCCCGACACCCACCCTTTGCCCTATGCGTATCCCAGCGCTATGCCTACCGCTTCCACTAGCCCTAGCTCGGGCCCTAGACCAACGCCCAGTGCTCTCTCTCATCAGAGGCCTACCACTTGCCCGAGGCCGACCAGTACACCTTGCCCTACCGTTAGCCAGAGCAGTAACCCGTGTCCTACGAAATCACCCTGGACCCACCCTTACCACACCCTAATACAGCCCTACACCTGTTCCGAGTCCTAGGACTACCCGGAGCCATTTCGTGACACCTACCCCTAGTCCTCGGCCAACCCCTACCACTACCACTAGTCCTAGGCTTAACATGAGCCCTAACACTAACACTGCCCGTGGGCCTCTGCCAAACACTAGCTTTTCAACTAAATCTATCCCGAGCACTACCCCTCACCCTAGGCTAACGCCTAGCACTACCTCTGGTCCTACCGCTTCCCCTGGCCCTACAGCTCCCCCTACTTAGAGGCCCACCCCCATCCCTACCCCTAGCCACAGCTCCAACTCCTGGCACTAGGCCTACTCAGAGGTTTACCCCGACACACACCCCTTGCCCTATGCCTACCCCAGCGCTATGCCTACCGCTCCCACTAGCACAGGCTCGGGCCCTAGACCAACGCCCATGGCTCCCTCTAGTCCGAGGCCTAGACTTGCCCGTCGCTGACCAGTACACCTTGCCCTTGTTAGGGTTAGGGTTAGGGTTAGGGTTAGGGTTGGTGTTAGGTTTAGGGTTAGGGTTAGGGTTAGGGTTAGGTTTAGGGTTTAGGGTTAGGGTTAGGGTTAGGGTTGGTGTTAGGGTTAGGGTTTGGGTTAGGGTTAGGGTTGGTGTTAGGTTTAGGGTTAGGGTTAGGGTTAGGGTTAGGGTTGGTGTTAGGGTTAGGGTTAGTGTTAGGATTAGGGGTAGGTTTACGGTTAGGTTTCCCCGAGCTCTACCCCTCGCCCTAGGCCTACGCCTAGCACTACCTCTGGTCCTACCCCTACACCTGGCCCTACAGCTCCCCCTACCCATAGGCCCACCCCCATCCCTACCCCTAGACATAGCTCCCACTCCTGGTCCTAGGCGTACTCCGAGGTTTACCCCGACACCCACCCTTTGCCCTATGCCTATCCCAGCGCTATGCCTACCGCTCCCACTAGCCCTAGCTCGGGCCCTAGACCAACGCCCAGTGCTCTCTCTCATCAGAGGCCTACCACTTGCCCGAGGCCGACCAGTACACCTTGCCCTACCGTTAGCCAGAGCAGTAACCCGTGTCCTACGAAATCAACCTGGACGCACCATTAGCCACACCCTAATCATGACCCACATCCGTTCGGCGTCCTAGGACTACCCGGAGCCCTCCCGTGACACCTACCCCTAGCCCTCGGCCATCCTTTACTACTACCACTAGTCCTAGGCCTAACATGAGCCCTGACCGTAACACTGCCCGTGGGCCTCTGCCAACCACTAGCCCTTCACCTAACTCTACCCCGAGCACTACCCCTCGCCCTAGGCCTACGCCTAGCACTACCTCTGGTCCTACCCCTACCCCTGGCCCTACAGCTCCCCCACCCATAGGCCCACCCCCATCCCTACCCCTAGCCACAACTCCAACTCCTGGCCCAAAGCCTACTCCGAGGTTTACCCCGACACCCACCCTTTGCTTTATGCCTACCCCAGTGCTACGCCTAACGCTCCCACTAGCCCTAGCTCGGGCCCTAGACCAACGCCCAGTGCTCCCTCTAGTCCGAGGCCTACCACTTTCCCGACGCCGACCAGTACACCTGGCCCTACCTTTAGCCATAGCACTAACCCGTGTCCTACGAAATCACCCTGGACTCACCCTTACCACACCCTAATACAGCCCTACACCTGTTCCGAGTCCTAGGACTACCCGGAGCTTTTTCGTGACACCTACCCCTAGTCCTCGGCCAACCCCTACCACTACCACTAGTCCTAGGCTTAACATGAGCCCTAACCCTAACGCTGCCCGTGGGCCTCTGCCAAACACTAGCCCTTCAACTAACCCTACCCCGAGCACTACCCCTCGCCCTAGGCCTACGCCTAGCACTACCTCTGGTCCTACCCCTACCCGTGGCCCTACAGCTCCTCGTGCTTATAGGGCCACCCCTATCCCTACCCCTAGCCACAGCTCCCACTCCTGGCCCTAGGCCTACTCCGAGGTTTAACTCGACACCCACCCCTTACCCTATGCCTACTTCAGCGCTACGCCTACCGCTCCCACTAGCTCTAGCTCGGGCCCTAGACCAACGCCCATGGCTCCCTCTAGTCCGAGGCCTAGAACTTGCCCGTCGCTGACCAGTACACTTTGCTCTTGTTAGGGTTAGAATTAGGGTTTAGGGTTAGGGTTAGTGTTTAGAGTTGGTGTTAGGGTTAGGGTTAGGGTTAGGGTTAGGTTTGGTGTTAGGTTTAGGGTTAGGGTTAGGGTTAGGGTTAGGGTTGGTGTTAGGGTTAGGGTTAGGGTTAAGGTTAGGGTTAGGATTAGGGTTAGAGTTGGTGTTAGGTTTAGTGTTAGGATTAGGGTTAGGGTTGGTGTTAGGGTTAGGGTTGATGTTAGGGTTAGGGTTAGGATTAGGGTTAGGGTTGGTGTTAGGGTTAGGGTTAGGGTTAGGGTTAGGGTTAGGGTTAGGTCACCCCGAGCACTACCCCTCGCCCTAGGCTTACGCCTGGCACTACCTCTGGTCCTACCCCTACCCCTGGCCCTAGAGCTCCCCCTACCCATAGGCCCACCCCCATCCCTACCCCTAGACACAGCTCCCACTCCTGGTCCTAGGCTTACTTGGAGGTTTACCCCGACACCCACCCCTTGCCCTTTGCCTACCATAGCGCTACGTCTACCGCTCCCACTAGCCCTACCTCGGGCCCTAGACCAACGCCCAGTGCTCACTCTAGTCCGTAGCCTAGCACTTGCCCGTCACCGACCAATACACCCTGCCCTACCGAAAGCCAGATCACTAACCCTTGTCCTAGGAAATCACCCTGGACCCACCATTAGCCACACCCTAATCATGCCTCACATCCGTTCGGAGTCCTAGGACTACCCGGAGCCCTCCCGTGACACCTAACCTAGCCCTCGGCTATCCCCTACCTCTACCACTAGTCCTAGGCCTAACATGAGCCCTAACCCTAACACTGTCCGTGGGCCTCTGCCAACCACTAGCCCTTCACCTAAACCTACACCGAGCACTACCCCTCGCCCTAGGCTTACGCCTAGCACTACCTCTGGTCCTACCCCTACCCCTTGCCCTACAGCTCCCCCTACAAATAGGCCCACCCCCATCCCTACCCCTAGCCACAAGTCCAACCTCTGGCCCAAAGCCTACTCCGAGGTTTACCCCGACACCCACCCTTTCCCCTATGCCTATCCCAGCGCTATGCCTACCGCTCCCACTAGCCCTAGCTCGGGCCCTAGACCAACGCCCAGTGCTCTCTCTCATCAGAGGCCTACCACTTGCCCGAGGCCGACCAGTACACCTTGCCCTACCGTTAGCCAGAGCAGTAACCCGTGTCCTACGAAATCACCCTGGACCCACCCTTACCACACCCTAATACAGCCCTACACCTGTTCCGAGTCCTAGGACTACCCGGAGCCATTTCGTGACACCTACCCCTAGTCCTCGGCCAACCCCTACCACTACCACTAGTCCTAGGCTTAACATGAGCCCTAACACTAACACTGCCCGTGGGCCTCTGCCAAACACTAGCCCTTCAACTAAATCTATCTTGAGCACTACCCCTCGCCCTAGGCCTACGCCTAGCACTACCTCTGGTCCTACCACTACCCCTGGCCCTACAGCTCCCCCTACCCATAGGCCCACCCCCAACCCTACCACTACTCACAGCTCCCACTCCTGGCCCTAGGCCTACTCCGAGGTTTACCTCGACACCCATTCCTTGCCCTATGCCTACCCCAGCGCTACGCCTACCGCTCTCACTAGCCCTAGCTCGGGCCCTAGACCAACGCCCATGGCTCCCTCTAGTCCGAGGCCTAGAACTTGCCCGTCGCTGACCAGTACACCTTGCCCTTGTTAGGGTTAGGGTTAGGGTTAGGGTTAGGGTTAGGGTTAGGGTTAGGATTAGGGTTTAGGGTTAGGGTTAGGGTTAGGGTTGGTGTTAGGGTTAGGGTTAGGGTTAGGGTTGGTGTTAGGTTTAGGGTTAGGGTTAGGGTTAGGGTTAGGGTTGGTGTTAGGGTTAGGGTTAGGGTTAGGGTTAGGATTAGAGTTAGGGTTGGTGTTAGGGTTAGGGTTAGGGTTAGGGTTAGGGTTGGTGTTAGGTATAGGGTTAGGGTTAGGGTTAGGGTTGGTGTTAGGGTTAGGGTTAGGGTTAGGGTTAGGGTTAGTGTTAGGGTTAGGGTTAGGGTTAGGGTTAGGATTAGGGTTAGGGTTGGTGTTAGGGTTAGGGTTAGGGTTAGGGTTGGTGTTAGTTATAGGGTTAGGGTTAGGGTTAGGGTTAGGGTTAGGGTTGGTGTTAGGGTTAGGGTTAGGGTTAGGGTTAGAATTAGGGTTAGGGTTGGTGTTAGGGTTAGGGTTAGTGTTAGGATTAGGGTTAGGTTAAGGTTTAAGTTACCCCGAGCACTACCCCTCGCCCTAGGCCTACGCCTAGCACTACCTCTGGTCCTACCCCTACCCCTGTCCCTACAGCTCCCCCTACCCATAGGCCCACCCCCATCCCTACCCCTAGCCACAGCTCCCACTCCTGGTACTAGGCCTACTCCGAGGTTTACCCCGACACCCACCCCTTGCCCTATGCCTACCCCAGCGCTACGCCTACCACTCCCACTAGCCCTACCTCGGGCCCTAGACCAACGCCCAGTGCTCACTCTAGTCCGAAGCCTAGCACTTGCCCGTCGCCAACCGGTACACCTTGCCCTACCGATAGTCAGAGCACTAACCCGTGTCCTACGAAATCACCCTGGACCCACCATTAGCCACACCCTAATCCAGCCCTACATCCGTTCGGAGTCCTAACTACCCGGAGCCCTCCCTGACAGTTACCCCTAGCCCTCGCCCATCCCCTACCACTACCACTAGTCCTAGGCCTAACATGAGCCCTAAACCTAACACTGCCCGAGGGCCTCTGCCAACCACTAGCCCTTCACCTAACCCTACCCCGAGCACTACCCCTCGCCCTAGGCTTACGCCTAGCACTACCTCTGGTCCTACCCCTACCCCTGGTTCTACAGCTCCCCCTACTTATAGGCCCACCCCCATCCCTACCCCTAGCCACAGCTCCAACTCCTGGCACTAGGCCTACTCCGAGGTTTACCCTGACACACAGCCCTTGCCCTATGCCTACCCCAGCGCTATGCCTACCGCTCCCACTAGCACAGGCTCGGGCCCTAGACCAACGCCCATGGCTCCCTCTAGTCCGAGGCCTAGACTTGCTTGTCGCTGACCAGTACACCTTGCCCTTGTTAGGGTTAGGGTTAGGGTTGGTGTTAGGTTTACGGTTAGGGTTAGGGTTACTGTTAGGTTTAGGGTTTAGGGTTAGGGTTAGGGTTAGGGTTGGTGTTAGGGTTAGGGTTTGGGTTAGGGTTAGGGTTGGTGTTAGGTTTAGGGTTAGGGTTAGGGTTAGGGTTAGGGTTGGTGTTAGGGTTAGGGTTAGTGTTAGGATTAGGGGTAGGTTTACGGTTAGGTTACCCTGAGCACTACCCCTCGCCCTAGGCCTACGCCTAGCACTACCTCTGGTCCTACCCCTACCCCTGCCCTACAGCTCCCCCTACCCATAGGCCCACCGCCATCCCTATCCCTAGCCACAGCTCCCACTCCTGGTTTTAGGCCTACTCCGAGGTTTACCCCAACACCCACCCCTTGCCCTATGCCTACCCCAGCGCTACGCCTACCACTCCCACTAGCCCTACCTCGGGCCCTAGACCAACGCCCAGTGCTCACTCTAGTCCGAAGCCTAGCACTTGCCCGTCGCCAACCGGTACACCTTGCCCTACCGATAGTCAGAGCACTAACCCGTGTCCTACGAAATCACCCTGGACCCACCATTAGCCACACCCTAATCCAGCCCTACATCCGTTCGGAGTCCTAACTACCCGGAGCCCTCCCTGACATTACCCCTAGCCCTCGCCCATCCCCTACCACTACCACTAGTCCTAGGCCTAACATGAGCCCTAAACCTAACACTGCCCGAGGGCCTCTGCCAACCACTAGCCCTTCACCTAACCCTACCCCGAGCACTACCCCTCGCCCTAGGCTTACGCCTAGCACTACCTCTGGTCCTACCCCTACCCCTGGTTCTACAGCTCCCCCTACTTATAGGCCCACCTCCATCCCTACCCCTAGCCACAACTCCAACCTCTGGCCCAAAGCCTACTCCGAGGTTTACCCTGACACCCACCCCTTTCCCTATGCCTACCCCAGTGCTACGCCTACCGCTCCCACAAGCCCTAGCTCGGGCCCTAGACCAACGCCCAGTGCTCCCTCTAGTCCGAGGCCTACCACCTGCCCGACGCCGACCAGTACACCTTGCCCTACCGTTAGCCAGAGCACTAACCCGTGTCCTACGAAATCACCCTGGACCCACCCTTACCACACCCTAATCTAGCCCTACACCCTTTTGAGTCATAGGACTACCCGGAGCCCTCCCGTGACACCTACCCCTAGCCCTCGGCCAACCCCTACCACTACCACTAGTCCTAGGCCTAACATGAGCCCTGAGACTAACACTGCCCGTGGGCATCAGCCAACCACAAGCCCTTCACCTACCCCTACCCAGAGCACTACCCCTCGCTATAGGCTAACGCCTAGCACTACCTCTGGTCCTACCGCTTCCCCTGGCCCTACAGCTCCCCCTACTTATAGGCCCACCCCCATCCCTACCCCTAGCCACAGCTCCAACTCCTGGCACTAGACCTACTCCGAGGTTTACCCTGACACACAGCCCTTGCCCTATGACTACCCCAGCGCTATGCCTACCGCTCCCACTAGTACAGGCTCGTGAACTAGACCAACGCCCATGGCTCCCTCTAGTCCGAGTCCTAGACTTGCTTGTCGCTGACCAGTACACCTTGCCCTTGTTAGGGTTAGGGTTAGGGTTAGGGTTAGGGTTGGTGTTAGGTTTAGGGTTAGGGTTAGGGTTAGGGTTAGGGTTGGTGTTAGGGTTAGGGTTAGTGTTAGGATTAGGGGTAGGTTTACGGGTAGGTTACCCTGAGCACTACCCCTCGCCCTAGGCCTACGCCTAGCACTACCTCTGGTCCTACCCCTACCCCTGCCCTACAGCTCCCCCTACCCATAGGCCCACCGCCATCCCTATCCCTAGCCACAGCTCCCACTCCTGGTCCTAGGCCTACTCCGTGGTTTACCCCGACACCCACCCCTTGCCCTTTGCCTACCCCAGCGCTATGCCTACCGCTCCCACTAGCCCTACCTCGGGCCCTAGACCAACGCCCAGTGCTCACTCTAGTCCGAAGCCTAGCACTTGCCCGTCGCCGACCAGTACACCTTGCCTACCGATAGCCAGAGCACTAACCCGTGTACTACGAAATCAACCTGGACGCACCATTAGCCACACCCTAATCATGACCCACATCCGTTCGGAGTCCTAGGACTACCCGGAGCCCTCCCGTGACACCTACCCCTAGCCCTCGGCCATCCTTTACTACTACCACTAGTCCTAGGCCTAACATGAGCCCTAACCGTAACACTGCCCGTGGGCCTCTGCCAACCACTAGCCCTTCACCTAACTCTACCCCGAGCACTACCCCTCGCCCTAGGCCTACGCCTAGCACTACCTCTGGTCCTACCCCTACCCCTGGCCCTACAGCTCCCGCACCCATAGGCCCACCCCCATCCCTACCCCTAGCCACAACTCCAACTCCTGGCCCAAAGCCTACTCCGAGGTTTACCCCGACACCCACCCTTTGCCCTATGTCTACCACAGTGCTACGCCTAACGCTCCCACTAGCCCTAGCTCGGGCCCTAGACCAACGCCCAGTGCTCCCTCTAGTCCGAGGCCTACCACTTTCCCGACGCCGTCGAGTACACCTGGCCCTACCTTTAGCCATAGCACTATCCCGTGTCCTACGAAATCACCCTGGACCGACCCTTACCACACCCTAATACAGCCCTACACCTGTTTTGAGTCCTAGGACTACCCGGAGCCATTTCGTGACACCTACCCTAGTCCTCGGCCAAACCCTACCACTACCACTAGTCCTAGGCTTAACATGAGCCCTAACCCTAACGCTGCCCGTGGGCCTCTGCCAAGCACTAGCCCTTCAACTAACCCTACCCCGAGCACTACCCCTCGCCCTAGGCCTACGCCTAGCACTACCTCTGGTCCTACAACTACCTCTGTCCCTACAGCTCCCCCTACCCATAGGCCCACCCCCAACCCTACCACTAGCCACAGCTCCCAATCCTGGCCCTAGGCCTACTCCGAGGTTTACCTCGACACCCACCCCTTGCCCTATGCCTACCTCAGCGCTACGCCTACCGCTCTCTCTAGCCCTAGCTCGGGCCCTAGACCAACTCCCATGGCTCCCTCTAGTCCGAGGCCTAGAACTTGCCCGTCGCTGACCAGTACACCTTGCCCTTGTTAGGGTTAGGGTTAGGGTTAGGGTTAGGGTTAGGTTTAGGGTTTAGGGTTAGGGTTAGGGTTAGGGTTGGTGTTAGGGTTAGGGTTAGGGTTAGGGTTAGGGTTGGTGTTAGGTTTAGGGTTAGGGTTAGGGTTAGGTTTAGGGTTAGGGTTGGTGTTAGGGCTAGGGTTAGGGTTAGGGTTAGGGTTAGGATTAGGGTTAGGGTTGGTGTTAGGGTTAGGGTTAGGGTTAGGGTTAGGTTTAGGGTTGGTGTTAGGGTTAGGGTTAGGGTTAGGGTTAGGGTTGGTGTTAGGTATAGGGTTAGGGTTCGGGTTAGGGTTAGGGTTAGGGTTGGTGTTAGGGTTAGGGTTAGGGTTAGTGTTAGGTTTAGGGTTAGGGTTAGGGTTAGGATTAGGTTTAGGGTTGGTGTTAGGGTTAGGGTTAGGGTTAGGGTTAGGGTTGGTGTTAGGCATAGGGTTAGGGTTAGGGTTAGGGTTAGAGTTAGGGTTGGTGTTAGGGTTAGGGTTAGGGTTAGGATTAGGGTTAGGGTTGGTGTTAGGGTCAGGGTTAGGGTTAGGGTTAGGGTTGGTGTTAGGGTTAGGGTTAGAGTTAGGGTTAGGGTTAGGGTTAGGGTTGGTGTTAGGGTTAGGGTTAGGGTTAGGGTTAGGGTTGGTGTTAGGTATGGGGTTAGGGTTAGGGTTAGGGTTAGGGTTGGTGTTAGGGTTAGGGTTAGGGTTAGGGTTAGTGTTAGTGTTAGGGTTAGGGTTAGGGTTAGGTTACCCCGAGCACTACCCCTCGCCCTAGGCCTACGCCTAGCCTACCTCTGGTCCTACACCTACCCCTGTCCCTACAGCTCCCCCTACCCATAGGCCCACCCCCATCCCTACCCCTAGCCACAGCTCCCACTCCTGGTCCTAGGCCTACTCCGAGGTTTACCCCGACATCCACCCCTTGCCCTTTGCCTACACCAGCGCTACGCCTACCGCTCCCACTAGCCCTACCTCGGGCCCTAGACCAACGCCCAGTGCTCACTCTAGTCCGAAGCCTAGCACTTGCCCGTCGCCAACCAGTACACCTTGCTCTACCGATAGCCAGAGCACTAACCCGTGTCCTACGAAATCACCCTGGACCCACCATTAGCCAAACCCTAATCCAGCCCTACATCCGTCCGGAGTCCTAGGACTACCCGGAGCCCTCCCGTGACACCTACCCCTAGCCCTCGCCCATCCCCTACCACTACCACTAGTCCTACGCCTAACATGAGCCCTAAACCTAACACTGCCCTTGGGCCTCTGCCAACCACTAGCCCTTCACCTAACCCTACCCCGAGCACTACCCCTCGCCCTAGGCTTACGCATAGCACTACCTCTGGTCCTACCCCTACCCCTGGCCCTACTGCTCCCCCTACTTATAGGCCCACCCCCATCCCTACCCCTAGCCACAACTCCAACCTCTGGCCCAAAGCCTACACCGAGGTTTACCCCGACACCCACCCCTTGGCCTATGCCTAACCCAGTGCTACGCCTACCGCTCCCACTAGCCCTAGCTCGGGCCCTAGACCAACGCCCAGTGCTCCCTCTAGTCCGAGGCATACCACCTGCCCGACACCGACCAGTACACCTTGCCCTACCGTTAGCCAGAGCACTAACCCTTGTCCTACGAAATCACCCTGGACCCACCCTTACCACACCCTAATCCAGCCCTACACCAGTTTTGAGTCCTAGGACTACCCGGAGCCCTCCCGTGACACCTAACCCTAGCCCTCGGCCAACCCCTACCACTACCACTAGTCCTAGGCCTAACATGAGCCCTAAGACTAACACTGCCCGTGGGCATCAGCCAACCACAAGCCCTTCACCTAACCCTACCCAGAGCACTACCCCTCGCCCTAGGCTAACGCCTAGCACTACCTCTGGTCCTACCGCTTCCCCTGGCCCTACAGCTCCCCCTACTTATAGGCCCACCCCCATCCCTACCCCTAGCCACAGCTCCAACTCCTAGCACTAGGCCTACTCCGAGGTTTACCCCGACACACACCCCTTGCCCTATGCCTACCCCAGCGCTATGCCTACCGCTCCCACTAGCACAGGCTCGGGCCCTAGACCAACGCCCATGGCTCCCTCTAGTCCGAGGCCTAGACTTGCCCGTCGCTGACCAGTACACCTTGCCCTTGTTAGGGTTAGGGTTAGGGTTGGTGTTAGGTTTAGGGTTAGGGTTAGGGTTAGGGTTAGGGTTTGGTTTAGGGTTTAGGGTTAGGGTTAGGGTTAGGGTTGGTGTTAGGGTTAGGGTTTGGGTTAGGATTAGGGTTGGTGTTAGGTTTAGGGTTAGGGTTAGGGTTAGGGTTGGTGTTAAGGTTAGGGTTAGTGTTAGGATTAGGGTTAGGTTTACGTTTAGGTTACCCCGAGCACTACCCCTCGCCCTAGGCCTACGCCTAGCACTACCTCTGGTCCTACCCCTACCCCTGGCCCCACAGCTCCCCCTACTTATAGGCCCACCGCCATCCCTATCCCTAGCCACAGCTCCCACTCCTGGTCCTAGGCCTACTCCGTGGTTTACCCCGACACCCACCCCTTGCCCTTAGCCTACCCCAGCGCTATGCCTACCGCTCCCACTAGCCCTACCTCGGGCCCTAGACCAACGCCCAGTGCTCACTCTAGTCCGAAGCCTAGCACTTGCCCGTCGCCGACCAGTACACGTTGCCTACCGATAGCCAGAGCACTAACCCGTGTCGTACGAAATCACCTTGGACGCACCATTAGCCACACCCTAATCATGACCCACATCCGTTCGAAGTCCTAGGACTACCCGGAGCCCTCCCGTGACACCTACTCCTAGACCTCGGCCATCCTTTACTACTACCACTAGTCCTAGGCCTAACATGAGCCCTAACCTTAACACTGCCCGTGGGCCTCTGCCAACCACTAGCCCTTCACCTAACTCTACCCCGAGCACTACCCCTCGCTCTAGGCCTACGCCTAACACTACCTCTGGTCCTACCCCTACCCCTGGCCCTACAGCTCCCCCTACCCATAGGCCCACCCCCATCCCTACCTCTAGCCACAACTCCAACTCCTGGCCCAAAGCCTACTCCGAGATTTACCCCGACACCCACCCTTTCCCCTATGCCTACCCCAGCGCTACGCCTACCGCTCTCACTAGCCCTAGCTCGGGCCCTAGACCAACGCCCATGGCACCCTCTAGTCCGAGACCTAGAACTTGCCCGTCGCTGACTAGTACACCTTGCCCTTGTTAGGGTTAGGGTTAGGGTTAGAGTTAGGGTTAGGAATAGGGTTTAGGGTTAGGGTAAGGGTTAGGGTTGGTGTTAGGGTTAGGGTTAGGGTTAGGGTTAGGGTTGGTGTTACGTTTAGGGTTAGGGTTAGGGTTAGGGTTAGGGTTGGTGTTAGCGTTAGGGTTAGGGTTAGGGTTAGGGTTAGGGTTAGGATTAGGGTTAGGATTGGTGTTAGGGTTAGGGTTAGGGTTAGGGTTAGGGTTAGGGTTGGTGTTAGGTTTAGGGTTATGGTTAGGGTTAGGGTTGGTGTTAGGTATAGGGTTAGGGTTAGGGTTAGGGTTAGGGTTAGGGTTGGTGTTAGGGTTAGGGTTAGGGTTAGGGTTAGGGTTGGTGTTAGGGTTAGGGTTAGGGTTAGGGTTAGGGTTGGTGTTAGGTATAGGGTTAGGTTTAGGGTTAGGGTTAGGTTTAGTGTTGGTGTTAGGTTTAGGGTTAGGGTTAGGGTTAGGGTTAGGGTTAGGGTTAGGGTTGGTGTTAGGGTTAGGGTTAGGGTTAGGGTTAGGGTTGGTGTTAGGCATAGGGTTAGGTTTAGTGTTAGGGTTGGTGTTAGGGTTAGGGTTAGGGTTAGGGTTAGGGTTGGTGTTAGGGTTAGGGTTAGGGTTAGGATTAGGGTTAGGGTTGGTGATAGGGTTAGGGTTAGGGTTAGGGTTAGGGTTGGTGTTAGGTATAGGGTTAGGGTTAGGGTTAGGGTTAGGGTTAGGTTTGGTGTTAGGGTTAGGGTTAGGGTTAGGGTTTGTGTTAGGTTTAGGGTTAGGGTTAGGGTTAGGGTTAGGGTTGGTGTTAGGGTTAGGGTTAGGGTTAGGGTTAGGGTTAGGTTTAGGGTTTAGGGTTAGGGTTAGGGTTAGGGTTGGTGTTACAGTTAGGGCTTGGGTTAGGGTTAGGGCTGGTGTTAGGTTTATGGTTAAGGTTAGGGTTAGGGTTAGGGTGGTGTTAGGGTTAGGGTTAGTGTTAGGATTAAGGTTAGGTTTACGGTTAGGTTACCCTGAGCACTACCCCTCGCCCTAGGCCTACGGATAGCACTACCTCTGTTCCTACCCCGACCCCTGGCCCTACAGCTCCCCCTACCCATAGGCCCACCCGCATCCCTACCCCTAGCCACAACTCCAACTTTTGGCCCAAAGCCTACTCCGAGGTTTACCCCGACACCCACCGTTTGCCCTATGACTACCCCAGTGCTACGCCTAACGCTCCCACTAGCCCTAGCTCGGGCGCTAGACCAACGCCCAGTGCTCCCTCTAGTCCGAGGCCTACCACTTGCCCGACGCCGACCAGTACACCTTGCCCTACCTTTAGCCATAGCACTAACCCGTGTCCTACGAAATCACCCTGGACCCACCCTTACCACACCCTAATACAGCCCTACACCTGTTCCGAGTCCTAGGACTACTCGGAGCCATTTCGTGACACCTACCCCTAGTCCTCGGCCAACCCCTACCACTACCACTAGTCCTAGGCTTAACATGAGCCCTAACCCTAACACTGCCCATGGGCCTCTGCCAAACACTAGCCCTTCAACTAACCCTACCCCGAGCACTACCCCTCGCCCTAGACCTACGCCTAGCACTACCTCTGGTCCTACCACTACCCCTGGCCCTACAGCTCCCCCTACCCATAGGCCCACCCCCAACCCTACCACTAGCCACAGGTCCCACTCCTGGCCCTAGGCCTACTTTGAGGTTTACCTCGACACCCACCCCTTGCGCTATGCCTACCCCAGTGCTACGCCTACCGCTCTCACTAGCCCTAGCTCGGGCCCTAGACCAACGCCCATGGCTCCTTCTAGTCCGAGGCCTAGAACTTGCCCGTCGCTGACCAGTACACCTTGCCCTTGTTAGGGTTAGGGTTAGGGTTAGGGTTAGGATTAGGTTTTAGGGTTAAGGTTAGGGTTAGGGTTGGTGTTAGGGTTAGGGTTAGGGTTAGGGTAAGGGTTGGTGTTAGGTTTAAAGTTAGGGTTAGTGTTAGGGTTACGGTTAGGGTTGGTGTTAGGGTTAGGGTTAGGGTTAGGGTTAGTGTTAGGATTAGGGTTAGGGTTGGTGTTAGGGTTAGGGTTAGGGTTAGGGTTAGGGTTAGGGTTGGTGTTAGGGTTAGGGTTAGGGTTAGGGTTGGTGTTAGGTATAGGGTTAGGGTTAGGGTTAGGGTTAGGGTTAGGGTTAGGGTTGGTGTTGGGGTAAGGGTTAGGATTAGGGTTAGGGTTAGTGTTAGGGTAAGGGTTAGGGTTAGGGTTAGGATTAGGGTTAGGGTTGGTGTTAGGGTTAGGGTTAGGGTTAGGGTTAGGGTTCGTGTTAGGCATAGGGTTAGGGTTAGCTTACCCCGAGCACTACCCCTCGCCCTAGGCCTACGCCTAGCACTACCTCTGGTCCTACCTCTACCCCTGGCCTTACAGCTCCTCCTACCCATAGGCCCACCCCCACCCCTACCCCTAGCCACAGCTCCCACTCCTGGCCCTAGGACTACTCCGAGGTTTACCTCGACACCCACCCCTTGCCCTATGCCTACCCCAGCGCTACGCCTAACGCTCCCAATAGCCCTAGCTCGGGCCCTAGACCAACGCCCATGGCTCCCTCTAGTCCGAGGACTAGAACTTGCCCGTCGCTGACTAGTACACATTGCCCTTGTTAGGTTTAGGGTAAAAGTTAGGGTTAGGGTATAGGGTTAGGGTTAGGGTTAGGGTATAGGGTTAGGGTTAGGGTTAGGGTTGGTGTTAGGTTTAGGATTAGGATTAGGGTTAGGGTTGGTGTTAGGGTTAGTGTTAGGATTAGGGTTAGGGTTGGTGTTAGGGTTAGGGTTAGGGTTAGGGTTAGGGTTCGTGTTAGGCATACGGTTAGGGTTAGGTTACCCCGAGCACTACCCCTCGCCCTAGGCGTACGCCTGGCACTACCTCTGGTCCTACCCCTACCCCTGGCCGTACAGCTTCCCCTACCCATAGACCCACCCCCATCCCTACCCCTAGACACAGCTCCAACTCCTGGTCCTAGGCCTACTCCGAGGTTTACCCCGACACCCACCCCTTGCCCTTTGCCTACCATAGCGCTACGTCTACCGCTCCCAGTAGCCCTACCTCGGGCCCTAGACCAACGCCCAGTGCTCACTCTAGTCCGAGCCTAGCTCTTGCCCGTCACCGACCAATACACCCTGCCCTACCGAAAGCCAGATCACTAACCCTTGTCCTACGAAATCACCCTGGACCCACCATTAGCCACACCCTAATCATGCCCCACATCCGTTCAAAGTCCTAGGACTACCCGGAGCCCTCCCGTGACACCTAAACTAGCCCTCGGCTATCCCCTACCACTACCACTAGTCCTAGGCCTAACATGAGCCCTAAACCTAACACTGTCCGTGGGCCTCTGCCAACCACTAGCCCTTCACCTAACCCTACCCCGAGCACTACCCCTCGCCCTAGGCTTACGCCTAGCACTACTTCTTGTCCTACCCCTAACCCTGGCCCTACAGCTCCCCCTACTAATAGGCCAACCCCCATCCCTACCCCTAGCCACAACTCCAACCTCTGGCCCAAAGCCTACTCCGAGGTTTACCCCGACACCCACCCCTTGCCCTATGCCTACCCCAGCGCTACGCCTATCGCTCCCACTAGCCCTAGCTCGGTCCCTAGACCAAAGCCCAGTGCTCATCTTGTCCGAGGCCTAGCACTTGCCCGACGCCGACCAGTACACCTTGCCCTACCGTTAGCCAGAGCACTAACCCGTGTCCTACGAAATCATCCTGGACCCACCCTACCACACCCTAATCCAGCCCTAAACCTGTTCTGAGTCCTAGGACTACCCGGAGCCCTCCCGTGACACCTACCCCTAGCCCTCGGCCAACCCCTACCACTACCACTAGTCCTAGGCTTAACATGAGCCCTAACCCTAACACTGCTTGTGGGCTTCTGCCAACCACTAGCCCTTCAACTAACCCTACCCCGAGCACTACGCCTCGCCCTAGGCCTACGCCTAGCACTACCTCTGGTCCTACCCCTACCCCTGGCCCTACAGCTCCCCCTACTCCTGGGCCAACCCCCATCCCTACCCCTAGCCAAAACTCCAACTCCTGGCCCAAAGCCTACTCCGAAGTTTACCCCGACACCAACCCTTTGCCCTATGCCTATCCCAGCGCTATGCCTACCGCTCCCACTAGCCCTAGCTCGGGCCCTAGACCAACGCCCAGTGCTCTCTCTAGTCAGAGGCCTACCACTTGCCCGAGGCCGACCAGTACACCTTGCCCTACCGTTAGCCAGAGCAGTAACCCGTGTCCTACGAAATCACCCTGGACCCACCCTTACCACACCCTAATACAGCCCTACACCTGTTCCGAGTCCTAGGACTACCCGGAGCCATTTCGTGACACCTACCCTAGCCTTCGGCCAACCCCTACCACTACCACTAGTCCTAGGCTTAACATGAGCCCTAACCCTAACACTGCCCGTGGGCCTCTGCCAAACACTAGCCCTTCAACTAACCCTACCCCAAGCACTACCCCTCGCCCTAGGCCTACGCCTAACACTACCTCTGGTCCTACCACTACCCCTGGCCCTACAGCTCCCCCTACCCATAAGCCCACCCCCAACCCTACCACTAGCCACAGCTCCCACTCCTGGCCCTAGGCCTACTCCGAGGTTTACCTCGACACCCACCCCTTGCCCTATGCCTACCCCAGCGCTACGCCTACCGCTCTCACTAGCCCTAGCTCGGGCCCTAGACCAACGCCCATGGCTCCCTCTAGTCCGAGGCCTAGAACTTGCCCGTGGCTGACCAGTACACCTTGCCCTTGTTAGGGTTAGGGTTAGGGTTAGGGTTAGGGTTAGGGTTAGGGTTAGGGTTAGGGTTAGGATTAGGGTTTACGGTTAGGGTTAGGGTTAGGGTTGGTGTTAGGGTTAGGGTTAAGGTTAGGGTTGGTGTTAGGTTTAGGGTTAGGGTTAGGGTTAGGGTTAGGGTTAGGGTTAGGATTGGGGTTGGTGTTAGGTTTAGGGTTAGGGTTAGGGTTAGGGTTAGGGTTAGGGGTTAGGGTAAGGGTTAGGGTTAGGGTTAGGGTTAGGGTTAGGGTTGGTGTTAGGGTTAGGGTTAGGGTTAGGGTTAGGGTTGGTGTTAGGTATAGGGTTAGGGTTAGGGTTAGGGTTAGGGTTAGGGTTAGGGTTGGTGTTAGGGTTAGGGTTAGGGTTAGGGTTAGGGTTGGTGTTAGGCATAGGGTTGGGGTTAGGGTTAGGGTTTGGGTTAGGGTTGGTGTTAGGGTTAGGGTTAGGGTTAGGGTTAGGGTTGGTGTTAGGGTTAGGGTTAGGGTTAGGGTTAGGGTTAGGGTTGGTGTTAGGGTTAGGGTTAGGGTTAGGGTTAGGGTTGGTGTTAGGGTTAGGGTTAGGGTTAGGGTTAGGGTTAGGGTTAGGGTTAGGGTTGGTGTTAGGTATAGGGTTAGTTTTAGGGTTAGGGTTAGGTTTAGGGTTGGTGTTAGGGTTAGGGTTAGGGTTAGGGTTAGTGTTAGTGTTAGGGTTAGGGTTAGGGTTAGGTTACCCCGAGCACTACCCCTCGCCCTAGGCCTACGCCTAGCACTACCTCTGGTCCTACCCCTACCCCTGTCCCTACAGCTCCCCCTACCCATAGGCCCACCCCCATCCCTACCCCTAGCCACAGCTCCCACTCCTGGTCCTAGGCCTACTTCGAGGTTTACCCCGACACCCACCCCTTGCCCTTTGCCTACCCCAGCGCTATGCCTACCACTCCCACTAGCCCTACCTCGGGCCCTAGACCAACGCCCAGTGCTCACTCTAGTGCGAAGCCTAGCACTTGCCCGTCGCCAACCAGTACACCTTGCCCTACCGATAGCCAGAGCACTAACCCGTGTCCTACGAAATCACCCTGGACCCACCCTTACCACACCCTAATCCAGCCCTACACCCGTTTTGATTCCTAGGACTACCCGCAGCTGTTTCGTGACACCTACCCCTAGCCCTCGGCCAACCCCTACCACTACCACTAGTCCTAGGCGTAACATGAGCCCTAAGACTAACACTGCTCGTGGGCATCAGCCATCCACAAGCCCTTCACCTAACCCTATTCAGAGCACTACCCCTCGCCCTAGGCTAACGCCTAGCACTACCTCTGGTCCTACCGCTTCCCCTGGCCCTACAGCTCCCCCTACTTATAGGCCCACTCCCATACCTACCCCTAGCCACAGCTCCCACTCCTGGCCCTAGGCCTACTCCGAGGTTTACCTCGACACCCACCACTTGCCATATGCCTACCCCAGCGCTACACCTACCGCTCTCACTAGCCCTAGCTCGGGCCCTAGACCAACGCCCATGGCTCCCTCTAGTCCGAGGCCTAGAACTTGCCCGTCGCTGACCAGTACACCTTGCCCTTGTTAGGGTTATGGTTAGGGTTAGGGTTAGGTTAGGGTTGGGGTTAGGGTTAGGATTAGGGTTTAGGGTTAGGGTTAGGGTTAGGGTTGGTGTTAGGATTAGGGTTAGGGTTAGGGTTAGGGTTGGTGTTAGGGTTAGGGTTAGGGTTAGGGTTAGGGTTAGGGTTGGTGTTAGGGTTAGGGTTAGGGTTAGGGTTAGGGTTAGGACTAGGTTTAGGGTTGGTGTTAGGGTTAGGGTTAGGGTTAGGGTTAGGGTTAGGGTTAGGGTTGGTGTTAGGGTTAGGGTTAGGGTTAGGGTTAGGGTTGGTGTTAGGTATAGGGTTAGGGTTAGGGTTAGGGTTAGGGTTAGGGTTGGTGTTAGGGTTAGGTTAGGGTTAGGGTTAGTGTTAGGGTTAGGGTTAGGGTTAGGGTTAGGGTTGGTGTTAGGCATAGGGTTGGGGTTAGGGTTAGGGTTTGGTTTAGGGTTGGTGTTAGGGTTAGGGTTAGGGTTAGGGTTAGGGTTGGTGTTAGGGTTAGGGTTAGGGTTAGGATTAGGGTTAGGGTTGGTGTTAGGGTTAGGGTTAGGATTAGGGTTAGGGTTGGTGTTAGGGTTATGGTTAGGGTTAGGGTTAGGGTTAGGGTTAGGGTTAGGGTTAGGTTACCCCGAGCACTACCCCTCGCCCTAGGCCTACGCCTAGCACGACCTCTGGTCCTACCCCTACCTCTGTCCCTACAGCTCCCCCTACCCATAGGCCCACCCCCATCCCTACCCCTAGCCACAGCTCCCACTCCTGGTCCTAGGCCTACTCCGAGGTTTACCCCGACACCCACCCCTTGCCCTTTGCCTACCCCAGCGCTACGCCTACCACTCCCACTAGCTCTACCTCGGGCCCTAGACCAACGCCCAGTGCTCACTCTAGTGCGAAGCCTAGCACTTGCCCGTCGCCAACCGGTACACCTTGCCCTACCGATAGCCAGAGCACTAACCCGTGTCCTATGAAATCACCCTGGACCCACCATTAGCCACACCCTAATCCAGCCCTACATCCGTTCGGAGTCCTAGGACTACCCGGAGCCCTCCCGTGTCAGTTACCCCTAGCCCTCGCCCATCCCCTACCACTACCACTAGTCCTAGGCCTAACATGAGCCCTAAACCTAACACTGCCCGTGGGCCTCTGCCAACCACTAGCCCTTCACCTAACCCTACCCCGAACACTACACATCGCCCTAGGCCTACGCCTAGCACTACCTCTGGTCCTACCCCTACCCCTGGCCCTACAGCTCCCCCTACTTATAGGCCCACCCCCATCCCTACCCCTAGCCACAACTCCAACCTCTGGCCCAAAGCCTACTCCGAGGTTTACCCCGACACCCACCCCTTGCCCTATGCCTACCCCAGTGCTATGCCTACCGATCCCACTAGCCCTAGCTCGGCCCTAGACCAACGCCCAGTGCTCCCTCTAGTTCGAGGCCTACCACCTGCCCGACGCCGACAAGTACACCTTGCCCTACCGTTAGCCAGAGCACTAACCCGTGTCCTACGAAATCACCCTGGACCCACCCTTACCACACCCTAATCCAGCCCTACACCCGTTTTGAGTCCTAGGACTACCCGCAGCCCTTTCGTGACACCTACCCCTAGCCCTCGGCCAACCCCTACCACTACCACTAGTCCTAGGCCTAACATGAGCCCTAAGACTAACACTGCCCGTGGGCATCAGCCAACCACAAGCCCTTCACCTAACCCTATTCAGAGCACTACCCCTCGCCCTAGGCTAACGCCTAGCACTACCTCTGGTCCTACCGCTTCCCCTGGCCCTACAGCTCCCCCTACTTATAGTCCCACCCCCATCCCTACCCCTAGCCACAGCTCCAACTCCTGGCACTAGGCCTACTCCGAGGTTTACCCCGACACACACCCCTTGCCCTATGCCTACCCCAGCGCTATGCCTACCGCTCCCACAAGCCCAGGCTCGGGTTCCAGACCAACGCCCATGGCTCCCTCTAGTCCGAGGCCTAGACTTGCCCGTCGCTGACCAGTACACCTTGCCCTTGTTAGGGTTAGGGTTAGAGTTAGGGTTGGTGTTAGGTCTAGGGTTAGGGTTAGGGTTAGGGTTAGGGTTAGGGTTGGTGTTAGGCTTAGGGTTAGGGTTAGGGTTAGGGTTAGGGTTAGGGTTGGTGTTAGGTTTACGGTTAGGGTTAGGGTTAGGGTTAGGGTTAGGTTTAGGGTTTCGGTTAGAGTTAGGGTTGGTGTTAGGTTTAGGGTTAGGGTTAGGGTTAGGGTTAGGGTTAGGGTTGGTGTTAGGGTTAGGGTTTTGGTTAGAGTTAGGGTTGGTGTTAGGTTTAGGGTTAGGGTTAGGGTTAGGGATAGGGTTAGGGTTGGTGTTAGGGTTAGGGTTAGTGTTAGGATTAGGGTTAGGTTTACGGTTAGGTTACCCCGAGCACTACCCCTCGCCCTAGGCTTACGCCTAGCACTACCTCTGGTCCTACCCCTACCCCTGGCCCTACAGCTCCCCCTACTCCTGGGCCAACCCCCATCCCTACCCCTAGCCAAAACTCCAACTCCTGGCCCAAAGTCTACTCCGAAGTTTACCCCGACACCAACCTTTTGCCCTATGCCTATCCCAGCGCTATGCCTACCGCTCCCACTAGCCCTAGCTCGGGCCCTAGACCAACGCCCAGTGCTCTCTCTAGTCAGAGGCCTACCACTTGCCCGAGGCCGACCAGTACACCTTGCCCTACCGTTAGCCAGAGCAGTAACCCGTGTCCTACGAAATCACCCTGGACCCACCCTTACCACACCCTAATACAGCCCTACACCTGTTCCGAGTCCTAGGACTACCCGGAGACATTTCGTGACACCTACCCTAGTCCTCGGCCAACCCCTACCACTACCACTAGTCCTAGGCTTAACATGAGCCCTAAGCCTAACACTGCCCGTGGGCCTCTGCCAAACACTAGCCCTTCAACTAACCCTACCCCGAGCACTACCCCTCGCCCTAGGCCTACGCCTAGCACTACCTCTGGTCCTACCACTACCCCTGGCCCTACAGCTCCCCCTACCCATAGGCCCACCCCCAACCCTACCACTAGCCACAGCTCCCACTCCTGGCCCTAGGCCTACTCCGAGGTTTACCTCGACACCCACCCCTTGCCATATGCCTACCCCAGCGCTACGCCTACCGCTCTCACTAGCCCTAGCTCGGGCCCTAGACCAACGCCCATGGCTCCCTCTAGTCCGAGGCCTAGAACTTGCCCGTCGTTGACCAGTACACCTTGCCCTTGTTAGGGTTAGGGTTAGGGTTAGGGTTAGGGTTAGGGTTAGGGTTAGGATTAGGGTTTAGGGTTAGGATTAGGGTTAGGGTTGGTGTTAGGATTAGGGTTAGGGTTAGGGTTAGGGTTGGTGTTAGGTTTAGGGTTAGGGTTAGGGTTAGGGTTAGGGTTAGGGTTGGTGTTAGGGTTAGGGATAGGGTTAGGGTTAGTGTTAGGATTAGGTTTAGGGTTGGTGTTAGGGTTAGGGTTAGGGTTAGGGTAGGTGTTAGGGTTAGGGTTAGGGTTAGGGTTAGGGTTGGTGTTAGGTATAGGGTTAGGGTTAGGGTTAGGGTTAGGGTTGGTGTTAGGGTTAGGGTTAGGGTTAGGGTTAGTGTTAGGGTTAGGGTTAGGGTTAGGGTTAGGGTTGGTGTTAGGCATAGGGTTGGGGTTAGGGTTAGGGTTTGGGTTAGGGTTGGTGTTAGGGTTAGGGTTAGGGTTAGGGTTGTTGTTAGGGTTAGGGTTAGGGTTAGGATTAGGGTTAGGGTTGGTGTTAGGGTTAGGGTTAGGGTTAGGGTTAGGGTTGGTGTTAGGGTTAGGGTTAGGGTTAGGGTTGGTGTTAGGTATAGGGTTAGGTTTAGGGTTAGGGTTAGGTTTAGGGTTGGTGTTAGGGTTAGGGTTAGGGTTAGGGTTAGGGTTAGTGTTAGTGTTAGTGTTAGGGTTAGGGTTAGGGGTAGGGTTAGGTTACCCCGAGCACTACCCCTCGCCCTAGGCCTACGCCTAGCACTACCTCTGGTCGTACCCCTACCCCTGTCCCTACAGCTCCCCCTACCCATAGGCCCACCCGCATCCCTACCCCTAGCCACAGCTCCCACTCCTGGTCCTAGGCCTACTCCGAGGTTTACTCCGACACCCACCTCTTGCTCTTTGCCTACCCCAGCGCTACGCCTACCACTCCCACTAGCCCTACCTCGGGCCCTAGACCAACGCCCAGTGCTCACTCTAGTGCGAAGCCTAGCACTTGCCCGTCGCCAACCGGTACACCTTGCCCTACCGATAGCCTGAGCACTAACCCGTGTCCTATGAAATCACCCTGGACCCACCATTAGCCACACCCTAATCCATCCCTACATCCGTTCGGAGTCCTAGGACTACCCGGAGCCCTCCCGTGACAGTTACCCCTAGCCCTCGCCCATCCCCTACCACTACCACTAGTCCTAGGCCTAAATTGAGCCCTAAACCTAACACTGCCCGTGGGCCTCTGCCAACCACTAGCCCTTCACCTAACCCTACCCCGAGCACTAACCATCGCCCTAGGCCTACGCCTAGCACTACCTCTGGTCCTACCCCTACTCCTGGCCCTACAGCTCCCCCTACTTATAGGCCCACCCCCATCCCTACCCCTAGCGACAACTCCAACCTCTGGCCCAAAGCCTACTCTGAGGTTTACCGTGACACCCACCCCTTGCCCTATGCCTACCCCAGTGCTACGCCTACCGATCCCACTAGCCCTAGCTCGGGCCCTAGACCAACGCCCAGTGCTCCCTCTATTTCGAGGCCTACCACCTGCCCGACGCCGACCAGTACACCTTGCCCTACCGTTAGCCAGAGCACTAACCCTTGTCCTACGAAATCACCCTGGACCCACCCTTACCACACCCTAATCCAGCCCAACACCCGTTTTGAGTCCTAGGACTACCCGCAGCCCTTTCGTGACACCTACCCCTAGCCCTCGGCCAACCCTACCACTACCACTAGTCCTAGGCCTAACATGAGCCCTAAGACTAACACTGCCCGTGGGCATCAGCCAACCACAAGCCCTTCACCTAACCCTATTCAGAGCACTACCCCTCGCCCTAGGCTAACGCCTAGCACTACCTCTGGTCCTACCGCTTCCACTGGCCCTACAGCTCCCCCTACTTATAGGCCCACCCCCATCCCTACCCCTAGCCACAGCTCCAACTCCTGGCACTAGGCCTACTCCGAGGTTTACCCCGACACACACCCCTTGCCCTATGCCTACCCCAGCGCTATGCCTACCGCTCCCACAAGCCCAGGCTCGGGTTCTAGACCAACGCCCATGGCTCCCTCTAGTCCGAGGCCTAGACTTGCCCGTCGCTGACCAGTACACCTTGCCCTTGTTAGGGTTAGGGTTAGGGTTAGGGTTGGTGTTAGGTTTAGGGTTAGGGTTAGGGTTAGGGTTAGGGTTAGGGTTGGTGTTAGGGTTAGGGTTAGGGTTAGGGTTAGGGTTAGGGTTAGGGTTGGTGTTAGGTTTAGGGTTTGGGTTAGAGTTAGGGTTGGTGTTAGGTTTAGGGTTAGGGTTGGGGTTAGGGTTAGGGTTAGGGTTGGTGTTAGGGTTAGGGTTTGGGTTAGAGTTAGGGTTGGTGTTAGGTTTAGGGTTAGGGTTAGGGTTAGGATTAGGGTTAGGGGGGTGTTAGGGTTAGGGTTAGGGTTAGGGTTAGGGTTAGGTCACCCCGAGCACTACGCCTCGCCCTAGGCGTACGCCTGGCACTACTTCTGGTCCTACACCTACCCCTGGCCCTACAGCTCTTCCTACCCATAGGCCCACCTCCATCCCTACCCCTAGACACAGCTCCCACTCCTGGTCCTAGCCTACTCCGAGGTTTACCCCGACACCCACCCCTTGCCCTTTGCCTACCATAGCGCTACGTCTACCGCTCCCACTAGCCCTACCTCGGGCCCTAGACCAACGCCCAGTGCTCACTCTAGTGCGAAGCCTAGCACTTGCCCTTCACCGACCAATACACCCTGCCCTACCGAAAGCCAGATCACTAACCCTTGTCCTACGAAATCACCCTGGACCCACCATTAGCCACACCCTAATCATGTCCCACATCCGTTCGGAGTCCTAGGACTACCCGGAGCCCTCCCGTGACACCTAACCTAGCCCTGGGCTATCCCCTACCACTACCACTAGTCCTAGGCCTAACATGAGCCCTAAACCTAACACTGTCCGTGGGCCCCTTCCAACCACTAGCCCTTCACCTAACCCTACCCCGAGCACTACCCCTCGCCCTAGGCTTACGCCTAGCACTACCTCTGGTCCTACCTCTACCCCTGGCCCTACAGCTCCCCCTACTAATAGGCCCACCCCCATCCCTACCCCTAGCCACAACTCCAACCTCTGGCCCAAAGCCTACTCCGAGGTTTACCCCGACACCCACCCCTTGCCCTATGCCTACCCCAGCGCTACGCCTATCGTTCCCACTAGCCCTAGCTCGGGCCCTAGACCAAAGCCCAGTGCTCATCTAGTCCGAGGCCTAGCACTTCCCGTCGCCGACCAGTACACCTTGCCCTACCGTTAGCCAGAGCAGTAACCCGTGTCCTACGAAATCACCCTGGACCCACCCTTACCACACCCTAATGCAGCCCTACACCTTTTCTGAGTCCTAGGACTACCCGGAGCCCTCCCGTGACACCTACCCCTAGCCCTCGGCCAACCCCTACCACTACCACTAGTCCTAGGCCTAACATGAGCCCTAAGACTAACACTGCCCGTGGGCATCAGCCAACCACAAGCCCTTCACCTAACCCTACCCAGAGCACTACCCGTCGCTCTAGGCTAACGCCTAGCACTACCTCTGGTTCTATCACTACCCCTGGCCCTACAGCTCCCCCTAACCATAGGCCCACCCCCAACCCTAGCCACAGCTCCCACTCCTGGCCCTAGGCCTACTCCGAGGTTTACCTCGACACCCACCCCTTACCCTATGCCTACCCCAGCGCTACGCCTACCGCTCTCACTAGCCCTAGCTCGGGCCCTAGACCAACGCCCATGGCTCGCTCTAGTCCGAGGCCTAGAACTTACCCGTCGCTGACCAGTACACCTTGCCCTTGTTAGGGTTAGGGTTAGGGTTAGGGTTAGGATTAGGGTTTAGGGTTAGGGTTAGGG
Source organism: Rhinolophus hipposideros (assembly GCF_964194185.1). Lineage (NCBI taxonomy): Eukaryota > Metazoa > Chordata > Mammalia > Chiroptera > Rhinolophidae > Rhinolophus > Rhinolophus hipposideros. Next base: position 316,961 of record NW_027669143.1, on the reverse strand, counting down.
TTAGGGTTGGTGTTAGGGTTAGGGTTAGGGTTAGGGTTAGGGTTGGTGTTAGGTTTAGGGTTAGGGTTAGGGTTATGGTTAGTGTTAGGGTTGGTGTTAGGGTTAGGGTTAGGGTTAGGGTTAGGCTTAGGATTAGGGTTAGGGTGGTGTTAGGGTTAGGGTTAGGGTTAGGGTTAGGGTTAGGGTTGGTGTTAGGGTTAGGGTTAGCGTTAGGGTTAGGGTTGGTGTTAGGTATAGGGTTAGGGTTAGGATTAGGGTTAGGGTTAGGGTTGGTGTTAGTGTTAGGGTTAGGGTTAGGGTTAGGGTTAGTGTTAGGGTTAGGGTTAGGGTTAGGGTTAGGGTTGGTGTTAGGCATAGGGTTGGGGTTAGGGTTAGGGTTGGTGTTAGGGTTAGGGTTAGGGTTAGGGTTAGGGTTGGTGTTAGGCATAGGGTTGGGGTTAGGGTTAGGGTTTGGGTTAGGGTTAGTGTTAGGGTTAGGGATAGGTTTAGGGTTAGGGTTGGATTTAGGGTTAGGGTTAGGGTTAGGATTAGGGTTAGGGTTGGTGTTAGGGTTAGGGTTAGGGTTGGTGTTAGGGTTAGGGTTAGGGTTAGGGTTAGGGTTAGGTTTGGTGTTAGGGTTAGGGTTAGGGTTAGTGTTAGAGTTGGTGTTAGGTATAGGGTTAGAATTAGGGTTAGGGTTAGGTTTAGGGTTGGTGTTAGGGTTAGGGTTAGGTTTAGGGTTAGTGTTAGTGTTAGGGTTAGGGTTAGGGTAAGGGTTAGGTTACACCGAGCACTACCCCTCGCCCTAGGCCTACGCCTAGCACTACCTCTGGTCCTAACCCTACCTCTATCCCTACAGCTCCCCCTACCCATAGGCCCACTCCCATCCCTACCCCTAGCCACAGCTCCCACTCCTGGTCCTAGGCCTACTCCGAGGTTTACCCCGACACCCACCTCTTGCCCTTTGCCTACCGCAGGGCTACGCCTACCGCTCCCACTAGCCCTACCTCGGGCCTTAGACCAACGCCCAGTGCTCACTCTAGTCCGAAGCCTAGCACGGTCCCGTCGCCAACCGGTACACCTTGCCCTACCGATAGCCAGAGCACTAACCCGTGTCCTACGAAATCACCCTGGACCCACCATTAGCCACACCCTAATCCAGCCCTACATCCGTTCGGAGTCCTAGGACTACCCGGAGCCCTCCCGTGACAGTTACCCCTAGCCCTCGCCCGTCCCCTACCACTACCACTAGTCCTACGCCTAACATGAGCCCTAAACCTAACACTGCCCTTGGGCCTCTGCCAACCACTAGCCCTTCACCTAACCCTACCCCGAGCACTACCCTAGGCCTACGCCTAGCACTACCTCTGGTCCTACCCCTACCCCTGGCCCTACTGCTCCCCCTACTTATAGGCCCACCCCCATCCCAACCCCTAGCCACAAATCTAACCTCTGGCCCAAAGCCTACTCCGAGGTTTACCCCGACACCCACCCCTTGCCCTATGCCTACCCCAGTGCTACGCCTACCGTTCCCACTAGCCTTAGCTCGGGCCCTAGACCAACGCCCAGTGCTCCCTCTAGTCCGAGGCCTACAACCTGCCCGACGCCGACCAGTACACCTTGCCCTACCGTTAGCCAGAGCACTAACCCGTGTCCTACGAAATCACCCTGGACCCACCCTTACCAAACCCTAATACAGCCCTACACCCGTTTTGAGTCCTAGGACTACCCGGAGCCCTCCCATGACACCTACCCCTAGCCCTCGGCCAACCCTACCACTACCACTAGTCCTAGGCCTAACATGAGCCCTAAGACTAACACTGCCCGTGAGCATCAGCCAACCACAAGCCCTTCACCTAACCCTACCCAGAGCACTACCCGTCGCCCTAGGCTAACGCCTAGCACTACCTCTGGTCCTACCGCTTCCCCTGGCCCTACAGCTCCCCCTACTTATATGCCCACCCCCATCCCTACCCCTAGCCACAGCTCCAACTCCTGGCACTAGAACTACTCCGAGATTTACCCCGACACACACCCCTTGCCCTATGCCTACCCCAGCGCTATGCCTACCGCTCCCACTAGCCCAGGCTCCGGCCCTAGACCAACGCCCATGGCTCCCTTTAGTCTGAGGCCTAGACTTGCCCATTGCTGACCAGTACACCTTGCCCTTGTTAGGGTTAGGGTTAGGGTTAGGGTTAGGGTTGGTGTTAGGTTTAGGGTTAGGGTTAGGGTTAGGTTTAGGGTTAGGGTTAGGGTTGGTGTAGGGTTAGGGTTAGGGTTAGGGTTAGGGTTAGGGTTGGTGTTAGGTTTAGGGTTAGGGTTGGTGTTAGGGTTAGGGTTTGGGTTAGGGTTAGGGTTGGTGTTAGGTTTAGGGTTAGGGTTAGGGTTAGGGTTAGGGTTAGGGTTAGGTTTAGGTTTTAGGGTTAGGGTTAGGGTTAGGGTTAGGGTTGGTGTTAGGTATAGGGTTAGGTTTAGGGTTTAGGGTTAGGTTAGGGTTAGGGTTGGTGTTAGGGTTAGGGTTTGGGTTAGGGTTAGGGTTGGTGTTAGGTTTAGGGTTAGGGTTAGGGTTAGGGTTAGGGTTAGGGTTAGGGTTAGGTTTAGGTTTTAGGGTTAGGGTTAGGGTTAGGGTTAGGGTTGGTGTTAGGTATAGGGTTAGGTTTAGGGTTAGGGTTAGGTTTAGGGTTGGTGTTAGGGTTAGGGTTAGGGTTAGGGTTAGTGTTAGTGTTAGGGTTAGGATTAGGGTTAGGGTTAGTTTACCCCGAGCACTACCCCTCGCCCTAGGCCTACGCCTAGCACTACCTCTGGTCCTACCCCTACCCCTGTCCCTACAGCTCCCCCTACCCATAGGCCCACCCCCATCCCTACCCCTAGCCACAGCTCCCACTCCTGGTCCTAGGCCTACTCCGAGGTTTACCCCGACACCCACCCCTTGCCCTTTGCCTACCCCAGCGCTACGCCTACCACTCCCACTAGCCCTACCTCAGGCCCTAGACCAACGCCCAGTGCTCACTCTAGTGCGAAGCCTAGCACTTGCCCGTCGCCAACCGGTACACCTTGCCCTACCGATAGCCAGAGCACTAACCCGTGTCCTATGAAATCACCCTGGACCCACCATTAGCCACACCCTAATCCAGCCGTACATCCGTTCGGAGTCCTAGGACTACCCAAAGCCCTCCCGTGACAGTTACCCCTAGCCCTCGCCCATCCCCTACCACTACCACTAGTCCTAGGCCTAACATGAGCCCTAAACCTAACACTGCCCGTGGGCCTCTGCCAACCACTAGCCCTTCACCTAACCCTACCCCGAGCAATACCAATTGCCCTAGGCCTACGCCTAGCACTACCTCTGGTCCTACCGGTTCCCCTGGCCCTACAGCTCCCCCTACTTATAGGCCCACCCCCATCCCTACCCCTAGCCACAGCTCCAACTCCTGGCACTAGGCCTACTCCGAGGTTTACCCCGACACACACCCCTTGCCCTATGCCTACCCCAGCGCTATGCCTACCGCTCCCACAAGCCCATGCTCGGGTTCTAGACCAACGCCCATGTCTCCCTCTAGTCCGAGGCCTAGACTTGCCCGTCGCTGACCAGTACACCTTGCCCTTGTTAGGGTTAGGGTTAGGGTTAGGGTTGGATTTAGGTTTAGGGTTAGGTTTAGGGTTAGGGTTAGGGTTAGGGTTGGTGTTAGGGTAAGGGTTAGGGTTAGGGTTAGGGTTGGTGTTAGTTTATGGTTTGGTTAGAGTTAGGGTTGGTGTTAGGTTTAGGGTTAGGGTTAGGGTTAGGGTTAGGGTTAGGGTTGGTGTTAGGGTTAGGGTTTGGGTTAGAGTTAGGGTTGGTGTTAGGTTTAGGGTTAGGGTTAGGGTTAGGATTAGGGTTAGGGGGGTGTTAGGGTTAGGGTTAGGGTTAGGGTTAGGTCACCCCGAGCACTACCCCTCGCCCTAGGCCTACGCCTAGCACTACCTCTGGTCCTACACCTACCCCTGGCCCTACAGCTCCCCCTACCCATAGGCCCACCCCCATTCCTACCCCTAGCCACAACTCCAACCTCTGGCCCAAAGCCTACTCCGAGGTTTACCCCGACACCCACCCCTTGCCCTATGCCTACCCCAGCGCTACGCCTATCGCTCCCACTAGCCCTAGCTCGGGCCCTAGACCAAAGCCCAGTGCTCATCTAGTCCGAGGCCTAGCACTTGCCCGTCGGCGACCAGTACACCTTGCCCTACCGTTAGCCAGAGCAGTAACCCGTGTCCTACGAAATCACCCTGGACCCACCATTAGCCACACCCTAATCCAGCCCTACATCCGTTCGGAGTCCTAGGACTACCCGGAGCCCTCCCGTGACAGTTACCCCTAGGCCTCGCCCATCCCCTACCACTACCACTAGTCCTAGGCCTAACATGAGCCCTAAACCTAACACTGCCCGTGGGTCTCTGCCAACCACTAGCCCTTCACCTAACCCTACCCCGAGCACTACCCCTCGCCCTAGGCTTACGCCTAGCACTACCTCTGGTCCTAACCCTACCCCTGGCCCTACAGCTCCCCCTACTTATAGGCCCACCCCCATCCCTACCCCTAGCCACAACTCCAACCTCTGGCCCAAAGCCTACTCCTAGGTTTACCCCGACACACACCCCTTGCCCTATGCCTACCCCAGTGCTACGCCTACCGCTCCCACTAGCCCTAGCTCGGGCCCTAGACCAACGCCCAGTGCTCCCTCTAGTCCAAGGCCTACCACCTGCCCGACGCCGACCAGTACACCTTGCCCTACCGTTAGCCAGAGCACTAACCCGTGTCCTACGAAATCACCCTGGACCTACCCTTACCACACCCTAATCCAGCCCTACACCCGTTTTGAGTCCTAGGACTACCCGCAGCCCTCCCGTGACACCTACCCCTAGCCCTCGGCCAACCCTACCACTACCACTAGTCCTAGGCCTAACATGAGCCCTAAGACTAACACTGCCCGTGGGCATCAGCCAACCACAAGCCCTTCACCTAACCCTACCCAGAGCACTACCCCTCGCCCTAGGCTAACGCCTAGCACTACCTGTGGTCCTGCCGCTTCCCCTGGCCCTACAGCTCCCCCTACTTATAGGCCCACCCCCATCCCTACCCCTAGCCACAGCTCCAACTCCTGGCACTAGGCCTACTCCGAGGTTTACCCCGACACACACCCCTACCCTATGCCTACCCCAGCGCTATGCCTACCGCTCCTACTAGCCCAGGCTCGGGCCCTAGACCAACGCCCATGGCTCCCTCTAGTTTGAGGCCTAGAGTTGCCCGTCGCTGACCAGTACACCTTGCCCTTGTTAGGGTTAGGGTTAAGGTTAGGGTTAGGGTTGGTGTTAGGTTTAGGTTTAGGGTTAGGGTTTGGGTTAGGGTTAGGGTTGGTGTTAGGGTTAGGGTTAGGGTTAGGGTTAGGGTTAGGGTTGGTGTTAGGTTTAGGGTTATGGTTAGGGTTAGGGTTAGGGTTAGGTTTAGGGTTTAGGGGTAGGTTTAGGGTTAGGGTTGGTGTTAGGGTTAGGGTTTGGGTTAGGGTTAGGTTTGGTGTTAGGTTTAGTGTTAGGGTTAGGATTAGGGTTAGGGTTGGTGTTAGGGTTAGGGTTAGTGTTAGGATTAGGGTTAGGTTTACGGTTAGGTTACCCCGAGCACTACCCCTCGCCCTAGGCCTACGCCTAGCACTACCTCTGGTCCTATCCCTACCCCTGGCCCTACAGCTCCCCCTACCCATAGGCCCACCGCCATCCCTATCCCTAGCCACAGCTCCCACTCCTGGTCCTAGGCCTACTCCGTGGTTTACCCCGACACCCACCCCTTGCCCTTTGCCTACCCCAGCGCTATGCCTACCGCTCCCACTAGCCCTACCTCGGGCCCTAGACCAACGCCCAGTGCTCACTCTAGTTTGAAGCCTATCACTTGCCCGTCGCCGACCAGTACACCTTGCCTACCGATAGCCAGAGCACTAACCCGTTTCCTACGAAATCAACCTGGACGCACCATTAGCCACACCCTAATCATGACCCACATCCGTTCGGAGTCCTAGGACTACCCGGAGCCCTCCCGTGACACCTACCCCTAGCCCTCGGCCATCCTTTACTACTACCACTAGTCCTAGGCCTAACATGAGTCCTAACCGTACACTGTCCGTGGGCCTCTGCCAACCACTAGCCCTTCACATAACTCTACCCTGAGCACTACCCCTCGCCCTAGGCCTATGCCTAGCACTACCTCTGGTCTTACCGCTACCCCTGGCCCTACAGCTCCCCCTACCCATGGGCCCACCCCCATCCCTACCCCTAGCCACAATTCCAACTCCTGGGCCAAAGCCTACTCCGAGGTTTACCTTGACACCCACCCCTTGCCGTATGCCTATCCCAGCGCTACGCCTATTGCTCCCACTAGCCCTATCTCGGGCCCTAAACCAACGCCCAGTGCTCATCTAGTCAGAGGCCTACCACTTTCCCGAGGCCGATCAGTACACCTTGCCCTACCGTTAGCCAGTGCAGTAACCCGTGTCCTACGAAATCACCCTGGACTCACACTTACCACACCCTAATCCAGGCCTACACCTGTTCCGAGTCCTAGGAATACACGGAGCCCTCCCGAGACACCTACCCCTAGCCCTCGGCCAACCCCTACCACTGCCACTAGTCCTAGGATTAACATGAGCCCTAACCCTAACACTGCCCGTCGGCCTCTGCCAACCACTAGCCCTTAAACTAACCCTACCCCGAGCACTACCCCTCGCCCTAGGCCTACGCCTAGAAGTACCTCTGGTCCTACCCCTACCCCTGGCCCTAAAGCTCCCTGAACCATAAGCCCACCTCCATCCCTACCCCTAGCCACAACTCCCACTCCTGGTCCTAGGCCTACTCCGAGGTTTACCCCGACACCCACCCCTTGCCCTTTGCCTACCCCAGCGCTACGCCTACAGCTTTCACTAGCCCTACCTCGGGCCCTAGACCAACGCCCAGTGCTCACTCTAGTCCGAAGCCTAGCACTTCCCCGTCGCCAACCAGTACACCTTGCCGTACCGTTAGCCAGAGCAGTAACCTGTGTCCTACGAAATCATCCTGGACCCACCATTAGCCACACCCTAATACAGCCCTATATCCGTTCGGAGTCCTAGGACTACACGGAGCCCTCCCATGACAGTTACCCCTAGCCCTCGGCCATCCCCTACCTCTACCACTAGTCCTAGGCCTAACATAAGCCCTAACCCTAACACTGCCCGTGAGCCTCTGCCAACCACTAGCCTTTCACCTAACCCTACTGGGAGCACTACCCCTCGCCCTAGGCTTACGCTTAGCACTACCTCTTGTCCTACCCTACCCCTGTCCCTACAGCTCCCCCTACTTATAGGCCCACACCCATCCCTACCCCTAGACACAGCTCCCACTCCTGGCCCTAGGCCTACTCCGAGGTTTACCTCGACACCCACCCCTTCCCCTATGCCTACCCCAGGGTTACGCCTACCGCTCCCACTAGCCCTAGCTCGGGCCCTAGACCAACGCCCATGGCTCCCGCTAGTCCGAGACCTAGAACTTGCCCGTCGCTGACCAGTACACCTTGCCCTTGTTAGGATTAGGGTTAGGGTTAGGGTTAGGGTTAGGGTTTAGGGTTAGGGTTAGGGTTAGGGTTGGTGTTAGGGTTAGGGTTAGGGTTAGGGTTAGGGTTGGTGTTAGGTTTAGGGATAGGGTTAAGGTTAGGGTTAGGGTTAGGGTTGGTGATATGGTTAGGGTTAGTGTTAGGGTTAGGGTTATGGTTACGTTTAAGTTACCCCGAGCACTACCCCTCGCCCTAGGCCTACGCCTAGCACTACCTCTGGTCCTAACCCTACCCCTGGCCCTACAGCTCCCCCTACCCATAGGCCCACCCCCATCCCTACCCCTAGCCAAGCTCCCACTCCTGGTCCTAGGCCTACTCTGAGGTTTACCCCGACATCCACCTCTTGCCCTTTGCCTACACCAGCGCTATGCCTAACGCTCCCACTATACCTACCTCGGGCCCTAGACCAACGCCCAGTGCTCACTCTAGTCCGAAGCCTAGCACTTGTCCGTCGCCGACCAGTACACCTTGCCTACCGATAGCCAGAGCACTAAACCGTTCCTCGAAATCACCCTGGACCCACCATTAGCCACACCCTAATCATGCCCCACATCCGTTCAAAGTCTTAGGACTACCCGTAGCCCTCCCGTGACACCTACCCCTGGCCCTCGGCCAACCTCTATCACTACCAGTAGTCCTAGGCCTAACATGAGCCCTAATACTAACACTGCCCGTGGGTCTCAGCCAAACACTAGCCCTTCACCATCCCTACCCAGAGCACTACCCCTCGCCCTAGGCCTACGCCTTGCACTACCTCTGGTCCTAACGCTACCCCTGGCCCTACAGCTCCCCCTACCCATAGGCTTCACCAAATCCCTACCCCTAGCCACAGCTCCAACTCCTGGCCCTAGGCCTACTTTGAGGTTTACCCCGACACCCACCCCTTGCCCTATGCCTAGCCCAGCGCTACGCCTACCGCTCCCACTAGCCCTAGCTCGGGCCCTAGACCAACGCCTAGTGCTCCCTCTAGTCAGAGGCCTACCACTTGCCCGAGGCCGACCAGTACACCTTGCCCTACCGTTAGCCAGAGCAGTAACACGTGTCCTACGAAATCACCCTGGACCCACCCTTACCACACCCTAATCCAGCCTTACACCTGTTCCGAGTCCTAGGACTACCCGGAGCCCTCCCGTGACACCGACCCCTAGCCCTCGGCCAACCCCTACCACTACCACTAGTCCTACGCTTAACATGAACCCTAAGCCTAACACTGCCCGTGGGCCTCTGCCAACCACTAGCCCTTTAACTAACCCTACCCCGAGCACTACCCCTAGCCCTAGGCCTACGCCTAGCACTACCTCTGGTCCTACCACTACCCCTGGCCCTACAGCTCCCCCTACCCATAGGCCCACCCCCACCCCTACCCCTAGCCACAGCTCCCACTCCTGGGCCTAGGCCTACTCCGAGGTTTACCTCGACACCCACCCCTTGCCCTATGCCTACCACAGACTACGCCTACCGCTCCCACTAGCCCTATCTCGGGACCTAGACCAACGCCTATGGCTCCCTCTAGTCCGAGGCCTAGAACTTGCCCGTCGCTGACCAGTACACCTTGCCCTTGTTAGGGTTAGGGTTAGGGTTAGGGTTTGGGTTAGGGTTTAGAGTTAGGGTTAGGGTTAGGGTTGGTGTTAGGTTTACGGTTAGGGTTAGGGTTAGTGTTAGGGTTAGGGTTAAGGTTGGTGTTAGGGTTAGGGTTAGGGTTAGGGTTAGGGTTAGGGTTAGGGTTAGGTTACCCGAGCACTACACATCGCCCTAGGCCTACGCCTAGCACTACCTCTGGTTATACCACTACTCCTGGCCCTACAGCTCTCCCTACCCATAGGCAAACTTTCATCCCTACCCCTAGCCACAGCTCCCACTCCTGGTCCTAGTCCTACTCCGAGGTTTACCCCTACACCCACCCCTTGCCCTTTGCCTACCTAAGCACTACTCCTACCGCTCCCACTAGCCGTAGCTCGGGCCCTAGACGAACGCCCAGTGCTCCTTCTAGTCCGAGGCCTACCACTTGCCCGACGCCGACCAGTGCAGCTTGCCCTACCGTTAGCCAGAGCACTAACCCGTGTCCTACGAAATCACCCTGGACCCACCCTTACCACACCCTAATCCAGCCCTACACCGGTTCCGAGTCCTAGGACTACCCGGAGCTCTCCCGTGACACCTACCCCTAGCCCTCGGCCATCCCCTACCACTACCACTAGTCCTTCGCCTAACATGAACCCTAACCCTAACACTGCCCCTGGGCCTCTGCCAACCACTAGCCCTTTAACTAATTCTACCCCGAGCACTACCCCTCGCCCTAGGCCTACGCCTAGCACTACCTCTGGTCCTACCACTACACCTGGCCCTACATCTCCCCCTACCCATAGGCCCACCCCCACCCCTACCCCTAGCCACAGCTCCCATTCCTGGCCCTAGGCCTACTCCGAGGTTTACCTCGACACCCACCCCTTGCCTTATGCCTACCCCAGCGCTACGCCTACCGCTCCCACTAGCCCTAGCTCGGGCCCTAGACCAACGCCCATGGCTCCCTCTTGTCCGAGGCCTAGATCTTGCCCGTCGCTGACCAGTACACCTTGCCCTTGTTAGGGTTAGTGTTAGGGTTAGGATTGGTGTTAGGGTTAGGGTTAGTGTTAGGGTTAAGGTTAGTGTTAGGTTTAGGGTTAGGGTTAGGGTTATGGTTAGGGTTAGGTTTGGTGTTAGGGTTTGGGTTAGGGTTAGGGTTAGGGATAGGGTCAGGTTACCCCGAGCACTACCCCTCGTCCTAGGCCTACGCCTAGAACTACCTCTGGTCCTACACCTACCCCTGACCCTACAGATTCCCCTACCCATAGGCCCACCCCCATCCCTACCCCTAGCCACAGCTCCCACTCCTGGTCCTAGGCGTACTCAGAGGTTTACCCCGACACCAAACCCTTGCCCTTTGCCTACCCCAGCGCTACGCCTACCGCTCCCACTAGCCCTACCTCGGGCCCTAGACCAACGCCTAGTGCTCACTCTAGTCCGAAGCCTATCACTTGCCCGACGCCGACCAGTACACCTTGCCCTACCGATAGCCAGAGCACTAACCCGTGTCCTACGAAATCAACTTGGACGCACCATTAGCCACACCCTAATCATGACCCACATCCGTTCGAAGTCCTAGGACTACCCGGAGCCCTCCCGTGACACCTACCCCTAGACCTCGGCCATCCTTTACTACTACCACTAGTCCTAGGCCTAACATGAGCCCTAACCTTAACACTGCCCGTGGGCCTCTGCCAACCACTAGCCCTTCACCTAACTCTACCCCGAGCACTACCCCTCGCCCTAGGCCTACGCCTAACACTACCTCTGGTCCTACCCCTACCCCTGGCCCTACAGCTCCCCCTACCCATAGGCCCACCCCCATCCCTACCTCTAGCCACAACTCCAACTCCTGGCCCAAAGCCTACTCCGAGATTTACCCCGACACCCACCCTTTCCCCTATGCCTACCCCAGCTCTAAGCCTACCGCTCTCACTAGCCCTAGCTCGGGCCCTAGACCAACGCCCATGGCTCCCTCTAGTCCGAGACCTAGAACTTGCCCGTCGCTGACCAGTACACCTTGCCCTTGTTAGGGTTAGGTTTAGGGTTAGGGTTAGGGTTAGGATTAGAGTTTAGGGTTAGGGTAAGGGTTAGGGTTGGTGTTAGGGTTAGGGTTAGGGTTAGGGTTGGTGTTACGTTTAGGGTTAGGGTTAGGGTTAGGGTTAGGGTTGGTGTTAGGGTTAGGGTTAGGGTTAGGGTTAGGGTTAGGATTAGGGTTAGGGTTGGTGTTAGGGTTAGGGTTAGGGTTAGGGTTAGGGTTAGGTTTAGGGTTGGTGTTACTTTTAGGGTTAGGGTTAGGGTTAGGGTTGGTGTTAGGTATAGGGTTAGGGTTAGGGTTAGGTTTAGGGTTAGAGTTAGGGTTGGTGTTAGGGTTAGGGTTAGGGTTGGTGTTAGGGTTAGGGTTAGGGTTAGGTTTAGGGTTGGTGTTAGGTATAGGGTTAGGTTTAGGGTTAGGGTTAGGTTTAGTGTTGGTGTTAGGTTTAGGGTTAGGGTTAGGGTTAGGGTTAGTGTTAGGGTTAGGGTTAGGGTTAGGGTTAGGAGTAGGGTTATGGTTGGTGTTAGGGTTAGGGTTAGGGTTAGGGTTAGGGTTAGGGTTAGGGTTGGTGTTAGGCATAGGGTTAGGGTTAGGGTTAGGGTTAGGGTTGGTGTTAGGGTTAGGGTTAGGGTTAGGGTTAGGGTTGGTGTTAGGGTTAGGGTTAGGGTTAGGATTAGGGTTAGGGTTGGTGTTAGGGTTAGGGTTAGGGTTAGAATTAGGGTTGGTGTTAGGGTTAGGGTTAGGGTTAGGGTTAGGGTTAGGGTTGGTGTTAGGGTTAGGGTTAGGGTTAGGGTTAGGGTTGGTGTTAGGTATAGGGTTAGGGTTAGTGTTAGGGTTAGGATTAGGGTTGGTGTTAGGGTTAAGGTTAGGGTTAGGGTTAGGGTTTGTGTTAGGTTTAGAGGTAGGATTAGGGTTAGGGTTAGGGTTAGGGTTGGTGTTAGGGTTAGGGTTAGAGTTAGGGTTAGGGTTAGGTTTAGGGTTTAGGGTTAGGGTTAGGGTTAGGGTTGGTGTTAGAGTTAGGGCTTGGGTTAGGGTTAGGGTTGGTGTTAAGTTTAGGGTTAAGGTTACGGTTAGGGTTAGGGTTGGTGTTAGGGTTAGGGTTAGTGTTAGGATTAGGGTTAGGTTTACGGTTAGGTTACCTTGAGCACTACCCCTCGCCCTAGGCCTACGCCTAGCACTACCTCTGGTCCTACCCCTACCCCTGGCCCTACAGCTCCCCCTACCCATAGGCCCATCGCCATCCCTATCCCTAGCCACAGCTCCCACTCCTGGTCCTAGGCCTACTCCGTGGTTTACCCCGACACCCACCCCTTGCCCTTTGCCTACCCCAGCGCTATGTTTACCGCACCCACTAGCCCTACCTCAGGCCCTAGACCAACGCCCAGTGCTCACTCTAGTCCGAAGCCTAGCACTTGCCCGTCGCCGACCAGTACACCTTGCCTACCGATAGTAAGAGCACTAACCCGTGTCCTACGAAATCACCCTGGACGCACCATTAGCCACACCCTAATCATGACCCACATCCGTTCGGAGTCCTAGGACTACCCGGAGCCCTCCCGTGACACCTACCACTGGCCGTCGGCCATCCTTTACTACTACAACTAGTCCTAGGCCTAACATGAGCCCTAACCGTAACACTGCCCGTGGGCCTCTGCCAACCACTAGCCCTTCACGTAACCCTACCCCGAGCACTACCCCACGCCCTAGGCCTACGCCTAGCAGTACCTCTGGTCCTACCCCGACCCCTGGCCCTACAGCTCCCCCTACCCATAGGCCCATCCCCATCCCTACCCCTAGCCACAACTCCAACTTTTGGCCCAAAGCCTACTCCGAGGTTTACCCCGACACCCACCCTTTGCCCTATGCCTACCCCAGTGCTACGCCTAACGCTCCCACTAGCCCTAGCTCTGGCCCTAGACCAACGCCCAGTGCTCCCTCTAGTCCGAGGCCTACCACTTGCCCGACGCCGACCAGTACACCTTGCCCTACCTTTAGCCATAGCACTAACCCGTGTCCTACGAAATCACCCTGGACCCACCCTTACCAGACCCTAATATAGCCCTACACCTGTTCCGAGTCCTAGGACTACTCGGAGCCATTTCGTGACACCTACCCCTAGTCATCGGCCAACCCCTACCACTACCACTAGTCCTAGGCTTAACATGAGCCCTAACCCTAACACTGCCCATGGGCCTCTGCCAAACACTAGCCCTTCAACTAACCCTACCCCGAGCACTACCCCTCGCCCTAGGCCTACGCCTAGCACTACCTCTGGTCCTACCACTACCCCTGGCCCTACAGCTCCCCCTACCCATAGGCCCACCCCCAACCCTACCACTAGCCACAGCTCCCACTCCTGGCCCTAGGCCTACTCCGAGGTTTACCTCGACACCCACCCCTTGCCCTATGCCTACCCCAGCGCTACGCCTACCGCTCTCACTAGCCCTAGCTCGGGCCCTAGACCAACGCCCATGGCTCCCTCTAGTCCGAGGCCTAGAACTTGCCCGTCGCTGACCAGTACACCTTGCCCTTGTTAGGGTTAGGGTTAGGGTTAGGGTTAGGGTTAGGGTTAGTGTTAGGATTAGGGTTTAGGGTTAGGGTTAGGGTTAGGGTTGGTGTTAGGGTTAGGGTTAGGGTTAGGGTTGGTGTTAGGGTTAGGGTTCGTGTTAGGGTTAGGGTTAGGGTTAGGGTTGGTGTTAGGTATAGGGTTAGGGTTAGGGTTAGGGTTAGGGTTAGGGTTGGTGTTAGGGTTAGGGTTAGGGTTAGGGTTAGGGTTAGGATTAGGTTTAGGGTTGGTGTTAGGGTTAGGGTTAGGGTTAGGGTTAGGGTTAGGGTTAGGGTTAATGTTAGGGTTAGGGTTAGGGTTAGGGTTAGGGTTGGTGTTAGGTATAGGGTTAGGGTTAGGGTTAGGGTTAGGGTTGGTGTTAGGGTTAGGGTTAGGGTTAGGGTTAGTGTTAGGGTTAGGGTTAGGGTTAGGATTAGGGTTAGGTTTGGTGTTAGGGTTAGGGTTATGGTTAGGGTTAGGGTTAGGGTTAGGGTTAGTGTTAGGGTTAGGGTTAGGGTTAGGATTAGGATTAGGGTTAGGGTTGGTGTTAGGGTTAGGGTTAGGTTTAGGGTTAGGGTTCGTGTTAGGCATAGGGTTAGGGTTAGGGTTAGGGTTACGGTTAGGGTTGGTGTTAGGGTTAGGGTTAGGGTTAGGGTTAGGATTAGGGTTAGGGTTGGTGTTAGGGTTAGGGTTAGGGTTAGGGTTGGTGTTTGGGTTAGGGTTAGGGTTA
>NW_027669143.1:285000-300000 GCF_964194185.1 Rhinolophus hipposideros | reverse complement strand
TAGGGTTAGGGTTAGGGTTAGGGTTAGGGTTACGGTTAGGGTTGGTGTTAGGGTTAGGGTTAGGGTTAGGGTTAGGATTAGGGTTAGGGTTGGTGTTAGGGTTAGGGTTAGGGTTAGGGTTGGTGTTAGGGTTAGGGTTAGGGTTAGGGTTAGGGTTAGGGTTGGTGTTAGGTATAAAGTTAGGGTTAGGGTTAGGGTTAGGGTTAGGGTTAGGGTTGGTGTTAGGGTTAGGGTTAGGGTTAGGGTTAGTGTTAGGGTTAGGGTTAGGGTTAGGATTAGTATTAGGGTTAGGGTTGGTGTTAGGGTTAGGGTTAGGTTTAGGGTTAGGGTTAGGGTTAGGGTTCGTGTTAGGCATAGGGTTAGGGTTAGGGTTAGGGTTGGTGTTAGGGTTAGGGTTAGGGTTTTGGTTAGGGTTGGTGTTAGGGTTAGGGTTAGGGTTAGGATTAGGGTTAGAGTTGGTGTTAAGTTTAGGGTTAGGGTTAGGGTTAGGGTTGGTGTTAGGGTTAGGGTTAGGGTTAGGTTTAGGGTTAGGGTTAGGGTTGGTGTTAGGGTTAGGGTTAGGGTTAGGTTTGGTGTTAGGTATAGGGTTAGGGTTAGGGTTAGGGTTAGGGTTGGTGTTAGAGTTAGGGTTAGGGTTAGGGTTAGTGTTAGGGTTAGGGTTAGGGTTAGGGTTAGGTTACCCCGAGCACTAACCCTCGCCCTAGGCCTACGCCTAGCACTACCTCTGGTCCTACCCCTACCCCAGTCCCTACAGCTCCCCCTACCTATAGGCCCAACCCCATCCCTACCCCTAGCCACAGCTCCCACTCCTGGTCCTAGGCCTACTTCGAGGTTTACCCCGACACCCACCCCTTGCTTTTTGCCTACCCCAGCGCTACGCCTACCGCTCCCACTAGCCCTACCTCGGGCCCTAGACCAACGCCCAGTGCTCACTCTAGTCCGAAGCCTAGCACTTGCCCGTCGCCAACCGGTACACCTTGCCCTACCAATAGCCAGAGCACTAACCCGTGTCCTACGAAATCACCCTGGACCCACCATTAGCCACACCCTAATCCAGCCCTACATCCGTTCGGAGTCCTATGACTACCCGGAGCCATTTCGTGACACCTACCCCTAGTCCTCGGCCAACCCCTACCAGTACCACTAGTCCTAGGCTTAACATGAGCCCTAACCCTAACACTGCCCGTGGGCCTCTGCCAAACACTAGCCCTTCAACTAACCCTACCCGAGCACTACCCCTCGCCCTAGGCCTACGCCTAGCACTACCTCTGTTCCTACCACTACCCTGGCCCTACAGCTCCCCCTACCCATAGGCCCACCCCCAACCCTACCACTAGCCACAGCTCCCACTCCTGGCTCTAGGCCTACTCGAGTTTTACCTCGACACCCACCCCTTGCCCTATGCCTACCCCAGCGCTACGCCTACCGCTCTCACTAGCCCTAGCTTGGGCCCTAGACCAACGCCCATGCCTCCTTCTAGTCCGAGGCCTAGAACTTGCCCGTCGCTGACCAGTAAACCTTGCCCTTGTTAGGGTTAGGTTTAGGGTTAGTGTTAGGGTTAGGGTTAGGGTTAGGATAAGGGTTTAGGGTTAGGGTTAGGGTTAGGGTTGGTGTTAGGGTTAGGGTTAGGGTTAGGGTTAGGGTTGGTGTTAGGGTTAATGTTAGGGTTAGGGTTAGGGTTAGGGTTAGGATTAGGGTTAGGGTTGGTGTTAGGGTTAGGGTTAGGGTTAGGGTTGGTGTTAGGGTTAGGGTTAGGGTTAGGGTTAGGGTTGGTGTTAGGTATAGGGTTAGGGTTAGGGTTAGGGTTAGGATTAGGGTTGGTGTTAGGGTTAGGGTTAGGGTTAGGGTTAGTGTTAGGGTTAGGTTTAGGGTTAGGATTAGGATTAGGGTTAGGGTTGGTGTTAGGGTTAGGGTTAGCTTTAGGGTTAGGGTTCGTGTTAGGCATAGGGTTAGGGTTAGGGTTAGGGTTAGGGTTAGGGTTAGGGTTAGGGTTGGTGTTAGGGTTAGGGTTAGGGTTAGGGTTAGGGTTGATGTTAGCTTTAGGGTTAGGGTTAGGATTAGGGTTAGGGTTGGTGTTAGGGTTAGGGTTAGGGTTGGTGTTTTAGGGTTAGGGTTAGGGTTAGGGTTAGGGTTAGGGTTAGGGTTAGTATTGGTGTTAGGGTTAGGGTTAGGGTTAGTGTTAGGGTTGGTGTTAGGGTTAGGGTTAGGGTTAGAGTTAGGGTTAGGGTTAGGTTTAGGGTTGGTGTTAGGGTTAGGGTTAGAATTAGGGTTAGGGTTGGTGTTAGGGTTAGGGTTTGGGTTAGGGTTAGGGTTGCTGTTACGTTTAGGGTTAGGGTTAGGGTTAGGGTTAGGGTTAGGGTTGGTGTTAGGGTTAGGGTTAGGGTTAGGGTTAGGGTTAGGGTTGGTGTTAGGGTTAGGGTTTGGGTTAGGGTTAGGGTTGGTGTTACGTTTAGGGTTAGGGTTAGGGTTAGGGTTAGGCTTGGTGTTAGGGTTAGGGTTAGGGTTAGGGTTAGGGTTCGTGTTAGGCATAGGGTTAGGGTTAGGGTTAGGGTTAGGGTTACGGTTAGGGTTGGTGTTAGGGTTAGTGTTAGGGTTAGGGTTAGGATTAGGGTTAGGGTTGGTGTTAGGGTTAGGGTTAGGGTTAGGGTTGGTGTTAGGGTTAGGGTTAGGGTTAGGGTTAGGGTTAGGGTTGGTGTTAGGTATAAAGTTAGGGTTAGGGTTAGGGTTAGGGTTACGGTTAGGGTTGGTGTTAGGGTTAGGGTTAGGGTTAGGGTTAGTGTTAGGGTTAGGGTTAGGGTTAGGATTAGTATTAGGGTTAGGGTTGGTGTTAGGGTTAGGGTTAGGTTTAGGGTTAGGGTTAGGGTTAGGGTTCGTGTTAGGCATAGGGTTAGGGTTAGGGTTAGGGTTGGTGTTAGGGTTAGGGTTAGGGTTTTGGTTAGGGTTGGTGTTAGGGTTAGGGTTAGGGTTAGGATTAGGGTTAGAGTTGGTGTTAAGTTTAGGGTTAGGGTTAGGGTTAGGGTTGGTGTTAGGGTTAGGGTTAGGGTTAGGTTTAGGGTTAGGGTTAGGGTTGGTGTTAGGGTTAGGGTTAGGGTTAGGTTTGGTGTTAGGGATAGGGTTAGGGTTAGGGTTAGGGTTAGGGTTGGTGTTAGAGTTAGGGTTAGGGTTAGGGTTAGTGTTAGTGTTAGGGTTAGGGTTAGGGTTAGGTTACCCCGAGCACTAACCCTCGCCCTAGGCCTACGCCTAGCACTACCTCTGGTCCTACCCCTACCCCAGTCCCTACAGCTCCCCCTACCTATAGGCCCAACCCCATCCCTACCCCTAGCCACAGCTCCCACTCCTGGTCCTAGGCCTACTTCGAGGTTTACCCCGACACCCACCCCTTGCCCTTTGCCTACCCCAGCGCTACGCCTACCGCTCCCACTAGCCCTACCTCGGGCCCTAGACCAACGCCCAGTGCTCACTCTAGTCCGAAGCCTAGCACTTGCCCGTCGCCAACCGGTACACCTTGCCCTACCAATAGCCAGAGCACTAACCCGTGTCCTACGAAATCACCCTGGACCCACCATTAGCCACACCCTAATCCAGCCCTACATCCGATCGGAGTCCTAGACTACCCGGAGCCATTTCGTGACACCTACCCCTAGTCCTCGGCCAACCCCTACCACTACCTCTAGTCCTAGGCTTAACATGAGCCCTAACCCTAACACTGCCCGTGGGCCTCTGCCAAACACTAGCCCTTCAACTAACCCTACCCGAGCACTACCCCTCGCCCTAGGCCTACGCCTAGCACTACCTCTGTTCCTACCACTACCCTGGCCCTACAGCTCCCCCTACCCATAGGCCCACCCCCAACCCTACCACTAGCCACAGCTCCCACTCCTGGCTCTAGGCCTACTCGAGTTTTACCTCGACACCCACCCCTTGCCCTATGCCTACCCCAGCGCTACGCCTACCGCTCTCACTAGCCCTAGCTTGGGCCCTAGACCAACGCCCATGCCTCCTTCTAGTCCGAGGCCTAGAACTTGCCCGTCGCTGACCAGTAAACCTTGTCCTTGTTAGGGTTAGGTTTAGGGTTAGGGTTAGGGTTAGGGTTAGGATAAGGGTTTAGGGTTAGGGTTAGGGTTAGGGTTGGTGTTAGGGTTAGGGTTAGGGTTAGGGTTAGGGTTGGTGTTAGGGTTAATGTTAGGGTTAGGGTTAGGGTTAGGGTTAGGATTAGGGTTAGGGTTGGTGTTAGGGTTAGGGTTAGGGTTAGGGTTGGTGTTAGGGTTAGGGTTAGGGTTAGGGTTAGGGTTGGTGTTAGGTATAGGGTTAGGGTTAGGGTTAGGGTTAGGATTAGGGTTGGTGTTAGGGTTAGGGTTAGGGTTAGTGTTAGGGTTAGGTTTAGGGTTAGGATTAGGATTAGGGTTAGGGTTGGTGTTAGGGTTAGGGTTAGGTTTAGGGTTAGGGTTCGTGTTAGGCATAGGGTTAGGGTTAGGGTTAGGGTTAGGGTTAGGGTTAGGGTTGGTGTTAGGGTTAGGGTTAGGGTTAGGGTTAGGGTTGATGTTAGCTTTAGGGTTAGGGTTAGGATTAGGGTTAGGGTTGGTGTTAGGGTTAGGGTTAGGGTTGGTGTTTTAGGGTTAGGGTTAGGGTTAGGGTTATGGTTAGGGTTAGGGTTAGTATTGGTGTTAGGGTTAGGGTTAGGGTTAGTGTTAGGGTTGGTGTTAGGGTTAGGGTTAGGGTTAGAGTTAGGGTTAGGGTTAGGTTTAGGGTTGGTGTTAGGGTTAGGGTTAGAATTAGGGTTAGGGTTGGTGTTAGGGTTAGGGTTTGGGTTAGGGTTAGGGTTGCTGTTACGTTTAGGGTTAGGGTTAGGGTTAGGGTTGGTGTTAGGGTTAGGGTTAGGGTTAGGGTTAGGGGTCGTGTTAGGCATAGGGTTAGGGTTAGGGTTAGGGTTAGGGTTAGGGTTAGGGTTAGGGTTGGTGTTAGGGTTAGGGTTAGGGTTAGGGTTAGGGTTGGTGTTAGGTATAGGGTTAGGGTTAGGGTTAGGGTTAGGGTTAGGGTTGGTGTTAGGGTTAGGGTTAGGGTTAGGGTTAGTGTTAGAGTTGGTGTTAAGGTTAGGGTTAGGGTTAGGGTTGGTGTTAGGGTTAGGGTTAGGGTTAGGATTAGGGTTAGAGTTGGTGTTAAGGTTAGGGTTAGGGTTGGTGTTAGGGTTAGGGTTAGGGTTAGGGTTAGGGTTAGGGTTAGGGTTAGGGTTGGTGTTAGGGTTAGGGTTAGGGTTAGGGTTCGTGTTAGGCATAGGGTTAGGGTTAGGGTTAGGGTTAGGGTTAGGGTTGGTGTTAGGGTTAGGGTTAGGGTTTTGGTTAGGGTTGGTGTTAGGGTTAGGGTTAGGGTTAGGATTAGGGTTAGAGTTGGTGTTAAGGTTAGGGTTAGGGTTAGGGTTAGGGTTGGTGTTAGGGTTAGGGTTAGGGTTACGGTTAGGGTTGGTGTTAGGGTTAGGGTTAGGGTTAGGGTTAGGGTTGGTGTTAGGTATAGGGTTAGGGTTAGGGTTAGGGTTAGGGTTGGTGTTAGAGTTAGGGTTAGGGTTAGGGTTAGTGTTAGGGTTAGGGTTAGGGTTAGGGTTAGGTTACCCCGAGCACTAACCCTCGCCCTAGGCCTACGCCTAGCACTACCTCTGGTCCTACCCCTACCCCAGTCCCTACAGCTCCCCCTACCCATAGGCCCACCCCCATCCCTACCCCTAGCCACAGCTCCCACTCCTGGTCCTAGGCCTACTTCGAGGTTTACCCCGACACCCACCCCTTGCCCTTTGCCTACCCCAGCGCTACGCCTACCGCTCCCACTAGCCCTACCTCGGGCCCTTGACCAACGCCCAGTGCTCACTCTAGTGCGAAGCCTAGCACTTGCCCGTCGCCAACCGGTACACCTTGCCCTACCAATAGCCAGAGCACTAACCCGTGTCCTACGAAATCACCCTGGACCCACCATTAGCCACACCCTAATCCAGCCCTACATCCGTTCGGAGTCCTAGGACTACCCGGAGCCATTTCGTGACACCTACCCCTAGTCCTCGGCCAACCCCTACCACTACCACTAGTCCTAGGCTTTACATGAGCCCTAACCCTAACACTGCCTGTGGGCCTCTGCCAAACACTAGCCCTTCAACTAACCCTACCCAGAGCACTACCCCTCGCCCTAGGCCTACGCCTAGCACTACCTCTGTTCCTACCACTACCCTGGCCCTACAGCTCCCCCTACCCATAGGCCCACCCCCAACCCTACCACTAGCCACAGCTCCCACTCCTGGCTCTAGGCCTACTCGAGGTTTACCTCGACACCCACCCCTTGCCCTATGCCTACCCCAGCGCTACGCCTACCGCTCTCACTAGCCCTAGCTTGGGCCCTAGACCAACGCCCATGCCTCCTTCTAGTCCGAGGCCTAGACTTGCCCGTCGCTGACCAGTAAACCTTGCCCTTGTTAGGGTTAGGGTTAGGGTTAGGGTTAGGGTTAGGGTTGGTGTTAGGGTTAGGGTTAGGGTTAGGGTTAGGGTTGGTGTTAGGGTTAGGGTTAAGGTTAGGGTTAGGGTTACGGTTAGGGTTGGTGTTAGGGTTAGGGTTAGGGTTAGGGTTAGGATTAGGGTTAGGGTTGGTGTTAGGGTTAGGGTTAGGGTTAGGGTTGGTGTTAGGGTTAGGGTTAGGGTTAGGGTTAGGGTTAGGGTTGGTGTTAGGTATAGGGTTAGGGTTAGGGTTAGGGTTAGGGTTAGTGTTGGTGTTAGAGTTAGGGTTAGGGTAAGGGTTAGTGTTAGGGTTAGGGTTAGGGTTAGGATTAGGATTAGGGTTAGGGTTGGTGTTAGGGTTAGGGTTAGGTTTAGGGTTAGGGTTCGTATTAGGCATAGGTTTAGGGTTAGGGTTAGGGTTAGGGTTAGGGTTGGTGTTAGGGTTAGGGTTAGGGTTAGGGTTGATGTTAGGTTTAGGGTTAGGGTTAGGATTAGGGTTAGGGTTGGTGTTAGGGTTAGGGTTAGAATTAGGGTTTGGGTTGGTGTTAGGGTTAGGGTTAGGGTTAGGGTTAGGGTTAGGGTTAGGGTTGGTGGTAGGGTTAGGGTTAGGGTTAGAGTTAGGGTTAGGGTTAGGGTTAGGGTTGGTGTTAGGGTTAGGGTTAGGGTTAGGGTTAGGGTTGGTGTTAGGGTTAGGGTTTGGGTTAGGGTTAGGGTTGGTGTTAAGTTTAAGGTTAGGGTTAGGGTTAGGGTTAGGGTTCGTGTTAGGCATAGGGTTAGGGTTAGGGTTAGGGTTAGGGTTAGGGTTGGTGTTAGGGTTAGGGTTAGGGTTAGGCTTAGGGTTGTTGTTAGGGTTAGGGTTAGGGTTAGGATTAGGGTTAGGGTGGTGTTAAGGTTAGGGTTAGGGTTAGGGTTAGGGTTGGTGTTTGGGTTAGGGTTAGGGTTAGGGTTAGGTTTAGGGTTAGGGTTAGGGTTGGTGTTAGGGTTAGGGTTAGGGTTAGGGTTAGGGTTAGGGTTGGTGTTAGGTATAGGTTTAGGGTTAGGGTTAGGGTTAGGGTTAGGGTTAGGGTTGGTGTTAGGGTTAGGGTTAGGGTTAGGTTTAGTGTTAGGGTTAGGGTTAGGGTTAGGGTTAGGTTACACCGAGCACTACCCCTCGCCCTAGGCCTACGCCTAGCCCTACCTCTGGTCCTACCACTACCCCTGGTCCTACAGCTCCCCCTACCCATAGGTCCACCCCAACCTCTACCCCTAGCCACAGCTCCCACTCCTGGCCCTAGGCCTACACCGAGGTTTACCTCGACACCCACCCCTTGCCCCATGCCTACCCCAGCGCTACGCCTACCGTTTCCACTAGCCATAGCTCGGGCCCTAGACCAACGCCCATGGCTCCCTCTCGTCCGAGGCCTAGAACTTGCCCGTCGCTGAACAGTACACCTTGCCCTTGTTAGGGTTAGGGTTAGGGTTAGGGTTGGTGTTAGGTATAGGGTTAGGGTTAGGGTTAGAGTTAGGGTTAGGGTTGGTGTTAGGGTTAGGGTTAGGGTTAGGGTTAGGGTTGGTGTTAGGTATAGTGTTAGGGTTAGGGTTAGTGTTGGTGTTAGGGTTAGGGTTAGGGTTAGGGTTATGGTTCGTGTTAGGTATAGGGTTATGGTTAGGGTTAAGGTTAGGGTTTGGGTTGGTGTTAGGGTTAGGGTTAGGGTTAGGGTTAGGGTTGGTGTTAGGTATAGGGTTAGGGTTAGCATTAGGGTTAGGGTTAGGGTTGGTGTTAGGGTTAGGGTTAGGGTTAGTAATAGGGTTAGGGTTAGTGTTAGGTTACCCCGAGCACTACCCCTCGCCCTAGGCCTACGCCTAGCACTACCTGCGGTCCCACCCCTACACCTGTCCCTACAGCTCCCCCTACCCATAGGCCCACCCCCATCCCTACCCCTAGCCACAGCTCCCACTCCTGGTCCTAGGCCTACTCCGAGGTTTACCCCGACACCCACCCCTTGCCCTTTGCCTAACCCAGCGCTACGCCTACCTCTCCCACTAGCCCTACCTCGGGTTCTAGACCAACGCCCAGTGCTCACTCTAGTCCGAAGCCTAGCACTTGCCCGTCGCCAACCGGTACACTTGCCCTACCGATAGCCAGAGCACTAACCCGTGTTCTACGAAATCCCCCTGGACCCACCATTAGCCAGACCCTACTCCAGCCCTACATCCGTTCGGAGACCTAGGACTACCCGGAGCCCTCTTGTGACAGTTACCCCTAGCCCTCGGCCATCCCCTACCACTACCACTAGTCCTAGGCCTAACATGAGCCCTAACCCTAACACTGCCCGTGGGCCTCTGCCAACCACTAGCCCTTCACCTAACCCTACCCCGAGCACTACCCCTCGCCCTAGGCTTACGCCTAGAACTACCTCTGGTCCTACCCCTACCCCTGGTTCTGCAGCTCCCCCTACTTATAGGCCCACCCCCATCCCTACCCCTAGCCACAGCTCCCACTCCCGGCCCTAGGCGTACTCCGAGGTTTACCTCGACACCCACCCCTTGCCCTATGCCTACCCCAGCGCTACGCCTACCGCGCTCACTAGCCCTAGCTCGGGCCCTAGACCAACGCCCATGGCTCCCTCTAGTCCGAGGCTCAGAACTTGCTTGTCGTCGACCAGTACACCTTGCCCTACCGTTAGCAGAGCAGTAACCCGTGTCCTACGAAATTACCCTGAACCCATTCTTACCACACCCTAATCCAGCCCTAACCTGTTCCGAGTCCTAGGACTACCCGGAGCCTTCCCGTGACACCTACGCCTAGACCTCGGCCAACCACTACCACTACCACTAGTCCTAGGTTTAACATGAGCCCTAACCCTAACACTGCCCGTTGGCCTCTGCCAACCACTAGCCCTTCAACTAACCCTACCCCGAGCACTAACCCTCACCCTAGGCCTACGCCTAGCACTACCTCTGGTCCTACCACTACACCTGGCCCTACAGCTCCCCCTACCCATAGGCCCACCCCCACCCCTACCCCTAGCCACTGCTCCCACTCCTGGCCCTAGGCCTACTCCGAGGTTTACCTCGACACCCACCCCTTGCCCTATGCCTACCCCAGCGCTACGCCTACCGCTCCCACTAGCCCTAGCTCGGGTAGTAGACCAACGCCCATGGCTTTCTCTAGTCCGAGGCCTAGAACTTGCCCGTCGCTTACCAGTACACCTTGCCCTTGTTAGCGTTAGGGTTAGGGTTAGGGTTAGGGTTAGAGTTAGGGTTTAGGGTTAGGGTTAGGGTTAGGGTTGGTGTTAGGGTTACGGTTATGGTTAGGGTTAGGTTTGGTGTTAGGTATAGGGATAGTGTTAGAGTTAGGGTTAGGGTTAGGGTTGGTGTTAGGGTTAGGGTTAGGGTTAGGGTTATTGTTAGGGTTAGGGTTAGGGTTATGTTACCCCGAGCACTACCCCTTGCCCTAGGCCTACGCCTAGCACTAACTCTGGTCCTACCCTACCCCTGGCCCTACAGCTCCCCCTACAAATAGGCCCACCCCCATCCCTACCCCTAGCCAGAGCTCCCACTCCTGGTCCTAGGCCTACTCCGAGGTTTACCCCGACACCCACCCCTTGCCCTTTGCCTACCCCAGCGCTACGCCTACCGCTCCCACTAGCCCTACCTCGGGACCTAGACCAACGCCCAGTGCTCACTCTAGTCCAAAGCCTAGCACTTGCCCGTCACCGACCAGTACACCTTGCCCTACCGATAGCCAGAACACTAACCCTTGTCCTACGAAATCACCCTGGTCCCACTATTAGCCACACCCTAATCATGCCCCACATCCGTTCGGAGTCCCTGGACTACCCGGGGTCCTCCCGTGACACCTACCCCTAGCCCTCGGCCATCCCCTACCACTACCACTAGTTCTAGGCCTAACATGAGCCCTAACCCTAACACTGCCCGTGGGCCTCTGCCAACCACTAGCCCTTCACCTAACCCTACCCCGAGCACTACCCCTCGCCCTAGGCTAACGCCTAGCACTAACTCTGGTCCTACCGCTACCCCTGGCCCTACAGCTCCCCTACGCATGGGCCCACCACCATCCCTACCCCTATCCACAACTCCAAATCCTGGGCCAAAGCCTACTCCGAGGTTTACCCCGACACCCACCCCTTGCCCTATGCCTACCCCAGCGCTACGCCTATCGCTCCCACTAGCCCTAGCTCGGGCCCTAGACCAACGCCCAGTGCTCATCTAGTCGGAGGCCTAGCACTTGCCCGTCGCCGACCAGTACACCTTGCCCTTGTTAGGGTTGGGGTTAGGATTAGGGTTAGGGTTAGGGTTAGGATTGGGGTTTAGGGTTAGGGTTAGGGTTAGGGTTGGTGTTAGGGTTAGGGTTAGGTTTAGGGTTAGGGTTAGGGTTGGTGTTAGGTTTAGGGTTAGGGTCAGGGTTAGGGTTAGGGTTAGGGTTGGTGTTAGGATTAGGGTTAGGGTTAGGGTTAGGGTTAGGATTAGGGTTAGGGTTGGTGTTAGGGTTAGGGTTAGGGTTAGGGTTAGGGTTAGGGTTGGTGTTAGGTATAGGGTTAGGGTTAGGGTTAAGGTTAGGGTTGGTGTTAGGGTTAGGGTTAGGGTAAGGGTTAGTGTTAGGGTTAGGGTTAGGGTTAGGGTTAGGGTTAGGATTAGGGTTAGGGTTGGTGTTCAGGTTAGGGTTAGGGTTCGGGTTAGGGTTGGTGTTAGGTATAGGGTTAGGGTTAGGGTTAGGGTTAGGGTTGGTGTTAGGGTTAGGGTTAGGTTTAGGGTTAGGGTTGGTGTTAGGGTTAGGGTTAGGGTTAGGATTAGGGTTAGGGTTGGTGTTAGGGTTAGCGTTAGGGTTAGAGTTAGGGTTGGTGTTAGGGTTAGGGTTAGGTTTAGGGTTAGGGTTAGGGTTAGGGTTAGGGTTAGGGTTGGTGTTAGGATTAGGTTTAGGGTTAGGGTTAGGGTTGGTGTTAGGTATAGGGTTAGGGTTAGGGTTGGTGTTAGGTTTAGGGTTAGGGTTAGGGTTGGTGTTAGGGTTAGGGTTAGGGTTAGGGTTGGTGTTAGGTATAGGGTTAGGAGTAGGGTTAGGGTTAGGGTTGGTGTTAGGGTTAGGGTTAGGGTTAGGGTTAGTGTTAGGGTTAGGGTCAGGGTTAGGGTTAGGTTACCCCGAGCACTACCCCTCGCCCTAGGCCTACGCCTAGCACTACCTCTGGTCCTACCCCTACCCCAGTCCCTACAGCTCCCCCTACCCATAGGCCCACCCCCATCCCTACCCCTAGCCACAGCTCCCACTCCTGGTCCTAGGCCTACTTCGAGGTTTACCCCGACACCCACCCCTTGCCCTTTGCCTACCCCAGCGCTACGCCTACCGCTCCCACTAGCCCTACCTCGGGCCCTAGACCAACGCCCAGTGCTCACTCTAGTCCGAAGCCTAGCACTTGCCCGTCGCCAACCGGTACACCTTGCCCTACCAATAGCCAGAGCACTAACCCGTGTCCTACGAAATCACCCTGGACCCACCATTAGCCACACCCTAATCCAGCCCTACATTTGTTCGGAGTCCTAGGACTACCCGGAGCCATTTCGTGACACCTACCCGTAGTCCTCGGCCAACCCCTACCACTACCACTATTCCTAGGCTTAACATGAGCCCTAACCCTAACACTGCCCGTGGGCCTCTGCCAAACACTAGCCCTTCAACTAACCCTACCCCGAGCACTACCCCTCGCCCTTGGCCTACGCCTAGCACTACCTCTGTTCCTACCACTACCCTGGCCCTACAGCTCCCCCTACCCATAGGCCCACCCCCAACCCTACCACTAGCCACAGCTCCCACTCCTGGCTCTAGGCTTACTCGAGGTTTACCTCGACACCCACCCCTTGCCCTATGCCTACCCCAGCGCTACGCCTACCGCTCTCAGTAGCCCTAGCTCGGGCCCTAGACCAACGCCCATGCCTCCTTCTAGTCCGAGGCCTAGAACTTGCCCGTCGCCTACCAGTAAACCTTGCCCTTGTTAGGGTTAGGGTTAGGGTTAGGGTTAGGGTTAGGGTTAGGATTAGGGTTTAGGGTTAGCGTTAGGGTTAGGGTTGGTGTTAGGGTTAGGGTTAGGGTTAGGGTTGGTGTTAGTTTTAGGGTTAGGGTTAAGGTTAGGGTTACGGTTAGGGTTGGTGTTAGGGTTAGGTTTAGGGTTAGGGTTAGGATTAGGGTTAGGGTTGGTGTTAGGGTTAGGGTTAGGGTTAGGGTTGGTGTTAGGGTTAGGGTTAGGGTTAGGGTTAGGGTTGGTGTTAGGTATAGGTTTAGGGTTAGGGTTAGGGTTAGGGTTAGGGTTGGTGTTAGGGTTAGGGTTAATGTTAGGGTTAGTGTTAGGGTTAGGGTTAGGGTTAGGATTAGGATTAGGGTTAGGGTTGGTGTTAGGGTTAGGGTTAGGTTTAGGGTTAGGGTTATGGTTTGTGTTAGGCATAGGGTTAGGCTTAGGGTTAGGGTTAGGGTTAGGGTTGGTGTTAGGGTTAGGGTTAGGGTTAGGGTTAGGGTTGATGTTAGCTTTAGGGTTAGAATTAGGATTAGGTTTAGGGTTGGTGTTAGGGTTAGGGTTAGGGTTAGGGTTAGGGTTAGGGTTGGTGTTAGGGTTAGGGTTAGGGTTAGGGTTAGGGTTAGGGTTAGGGTTGGTGTTAGGGTTAGGGTTAGGGTTAGGGTTAGGGTTGGTGTTAGGGTTAGGGTTAGGATTAGAGTTAGGGTTAGGGTTAGGGTTAGGGTTGGTGTTAGGGTTAGGGTTAGGGTTAGGGTTAGGGTTGGTGTTAGGGTTAGGGTTTGGGTTAGGGTTAGGGTTGGTGTTACGTTTAGGGTTAGGGTTAGGTTTAGGGTTAGGGTTGGTGTTAGGGTTAGGGTTAGGGTTAGGGTTCGTGTTAGGCATAGGGTTAGGGTTAGGGTTAGGGTTAGGGTTACGGTTAGGTTTGGTGTTAGGGTTAGGGTTAGGGTTAGGATTAGGGTTAGGGTTGGTGTTAGTGTTAGGGTTAGGGTTAGGGTTGGTGTTAGGGTTAGGGTTAGGGTTAGGGTTAGGGTTGGTGTTAGGTATAGGGTTAGGGTTAGTGTTAGGGTTAGGGTTAGGTTTGGTGTTAGGGTTAGGGTTAGGGTTAGGGTTAGTGTTAGGGTTAGGGTTAGGGTTCAGATTAGGATTAGGGTTAGGGTTGGTGTTAGGGTTAGGGTTAGGTTTAGGGTTAGGGTTAGGGTTAGGGTTCGTGTTAGGCATAGGGTTAGGGTTAGGGTTAGGGTTAGGGTTAGGGTTAGGGTTGGTGTTAGGGTTAGGGTTAGGGTTAGGGTTAGGTTTGGTGTTAGGGTTGGTGTTAGGGTTAGGGTTAGGTTTAGTGTTAGGGTTAGGGTTAGGGTTAAGATTAGGATTAGGGTTAGGGTTGGTGTTAGGGTTAGGGTTAGGTTTAGGGTTAGGGTTAGGGTTAGGGTTGGTGTTAGGTATAGGGTTAGGGTTAGGGTTAGGGTTAGGGTTAGGGTTGGTGTTAGAGTTAGGGTTAGGGTTAGGGTTAGTGTTAGGGTTAGGGTTAGGGTTAGGGTTAGGTTACCCCGAGCACTACCCCTCGCCCTAGGCCTACGCCTAGCACTACCTCTGGTCCTACCCCTACCCCAGTCCCTACAGCTCCCCCTACCCATAGGCCCACCCCCATCCCTACCCCTAGCCACAGCTCCCACTCCTGGTCCTAGGCCTACTTCGAGGTTTACCCCGATACCCACCCCTTGACCTTTGCCTACCCCAGCGCTACGCCTACCGCTCCCACTAGCCCTACCTCGGGCCCTAGACCAACGCCCAGTGCTCACTCTATTCCGAAGCCTAGCACTTGCCTGTCGCCAACCGGTACACCTTGCCCTACCAATAGCCAGAGCACTAACCCGTGTCCTACGAAATCACCCTGGACCCACCATTAGCCACACCCTAATCCAGCCCTACATCCGTTCGGAGTCCTAGGACTACCCGGAGCCATTTCGTGACACCTACCCCTAGTCCTCGGCCAACCCCTACCACTACCACTAGTCCTAGGCTTAACATGAGCCCTAACCCTAACACTGCCCGTGTGCCTCTGCCAACCACTAGCCCTTCAACTAACCCTACCCCGAGCACTACCCCTCTCCCTAGGCCTACGCCTAGCACTACCTCTGTTCCTACCACTACCCTGGCCCTACAGCTCCCCCTACCCATAGGCCCACCCCCAACCCTACCACTAGCCACAGCTCCCACTCCTGGCTCTAGGCTTACTCGAGGTTTACCTCGACACCCACTCCTTGCCCTATGCCTACCCCAGCGCTACGCCTACCGCTCTCACTAGCCCTAGCTCGGGCCCTAGACCAACGCCCATGCCTCCTTCTAGTCCGAGGCCTAGAACTTGCCCGTCGCTGACCAGTAAACCTTGCCCTTGTTATGGTTAGGGTTAAGGTTAGGGTTAGGGTTAGGGTTAGGATTAGGGTTTAGGGTTAGGGTTAGTGTTAGGGTTGGTGTTAGGGTTAGGGTTAGGGTTAGGGTTAGGGTTGGTGTTATGGTTAGGGTTAGGGTTA